>NC_092282.1:23695041-23790041 GCF_036320965.1 Panulirus ornatus
GCTATAGGCTCATGAGAGACAGAAGCATCGCCCGAGGACCTACGCTATAGGCTCATGAGAGACAGAAGCATCGCTCGAGGACCTACGCTATAGGCTCATGAGAGACAGAAGCATCGCTCGAGGACCTACGCTATAGGCTCATGAGAGACAGAAGCATCGCTCGAGGACCTACGCTATAGGCTCATGAGAGACAGAAGCATCGCTCGAGGACCTACGCTATAGGGTCATGAGAGACAGAAGCATCGCTCGAGGACCTACGCTATAGGCTCATGAGAGACAGAAGCATCGCTCGAGGACCTACGCTATAGGCTCATGAGAGACAGAAGCATCGCTCGAGGACCTACGCTATAGGCTCATGAGAGACAGAAGCATCGCTCGAGGACCTACGCTATAGGCTCATGAGAGACAGAAGCATCGCCCGAGGACCTACGCTATAGGCTCATGAGAGACAGAAGCATCGCTCGAGGACCTACGCTATAGGCTCATGAGAGACAGAAGCATCGCTCGAGGACCTACGCTATAGGCTCATGAGAGACAGAAGCATCGCTCGAGGACCTACGCTATAGGCTCATGAGAGACAGAAGCATCGCTCGAGGACCTACGCTATAGGGTCATGAGAGACAGAAGCATCGCTCGAGGACCTACGCTATAGGCTCATGAGAGACAGAAGCATCGCCCGAGGACCTACGCTATAGGCTCATGAGAGACAGAAGCATCGCTCGAGGACCTACGCTATAGGCTCATGAGAGACAGAAGCATCGCTCGAGGACCTACGCTATAGGCTCATGAGAGACAGAAGCATCGCTCGAGGACCTACGCTATAGGCTCATGAGAGACAGAAGCATCGCTCGAGGACCTACGCTATAGGCTCATGAGAGACAGAAGCATCGCCCGAGGACCTACGCTATAGGCTCATGAGAGACAGAAGCATCGCTCGAGGACCTACGCTATAGGCTCATGAGAGACAGAAGCATCGCTCGAGGACCTACGCTATAGGCTCATGAGAGACAGAAGCATCGCTCGAGGACCTACGCTATAGGCTCATGAGAGACAGAAGCATCGCTCGAGGACCTACGCTATAGGCTCATGAGAGACAGAAGCATCGCTCGAGGACCTACGCTATAGGCTCATGAGAGACAGAAGCATCGCTCGAGGACCTACGCTATAGGCTCATGAGAGACAGAAGCATCGCTCGAGGACCTACGCTATAGGCTCATGAGAGACAGAAGCATCGCTCGAGGACCTACGCTATAGGCTCATGAGAGACAGAAGCATCGCTCGAGGACCTACGCTATAGGCTCATGAGAGACAGAAGCATCGCTCGAGGACCTACGCTATAGGCTCATGAGAGACAGAAGCATCGCTCGAGGACCTACGCTATAGGCTCATGAGAGACAGAAGCATCGCTCGAGGACCTACGCTATAGGCTCATGAGAGACAGAAGCATCGCTCGAGGACCTACGCTATAGGCTCATGAGAGACAGAAGCATCGCTCGAGGACCTACGCTATAGGCTCATGAGAGACAGAAGCATCGCTCGAGGACCTACGCTATAGGCTCATGAGAGACAGAAGCATCGCTCGAGGACCTACGCTATAGGCTCATGAGAGACAGAAGCATCGCTCGAGGACCTACGCTATAGGCTCATGAGAGACAGAAGCATCGCTCGAGGACCTACGCTATAGGCTCATGAGAGACAGAAGCATCGCTCGAGGACCTACGCTATAGGCTCATGAGAGACAGAAGCATCGCTCGAGGACCTACGCTATAGGCTCATGAGAGACAGAAGCATCGCTCGAGGACCTACGCTATAGGCTCATGAGAGACAGAAGCATCGCTCGAGGACCTACGCTATAGGCTCATGAGAGACAGAAGCATCGCTCGAGGACCTACGCTATAGGCTCATGAGAGACAGAAGCATCGCTCGAGGACCTACGCTATAGGCTCATGAGAGACAGAAGCATCGCTCGAGGACCTACGCAGACAGGCTCATGAGAGACAGAAGCAGCGCTCGAGGACCTACGCTATAGGGCTCATGAGAGACAGAAGCATCGCTCGAGGACCTACGCTTATAGGCTCATGAGAGACAGAAGCATCGCTCCGAGGACCTACGCTATAGGCTCATGAGAGAGAGCATCGCTCGAGACCTACGATAAGGCTCATGAGAGACAGAAGCAATCGCCAGAGGACCTACGCTATATGGCCTCATGAGAGGACAGAAGCATCGCTCGAGGACTTCATGAGAGACAGAGCTTTCGAGGACCCGCTATAGGGTCATGAGAGACAGAAGCATCGCTCGAGGACCTACGGCTATAGGCTCATGAGAGACAGAAGGCATCGCGCGAGGACCTACGCCTATAGGCTCATGAGAGACAGAAGCATCGCTCGAGGACCCTCGCTATAGGCGCATGAGAGACAGAAGCTTCGCTCGAGGGACCTAACGCTATAGGCTCATGAGAGACAGAAGCTTCGCTCGAGGACCTACGCTATAGGCTCATGAGAGACAGAAGCATCGCTCGAGGACCTACGCTATAGGCTCATGAGAGACAGAAGCATCGCTCGAGGACCTACGCTATAGGCTCATGAGAGACAGAAGCATCGCTCGAGGACCTACGCTATAGGCTCATGAGAGACAGAAGCATCGCTCGAGGAGTGGCAATACTAAAGCTAAGAAAACATTTTAAGGACTTTCACATAATCGGGTCATCACTACCAGCGTACCACATCTGGTCATCACTACCAGCGTACCACATCTGGGTCATCACCACCAGCGTACCACATCTGGGTCATCACTACCAGCGTACCACATCTGGTCATCACTACCAGCGTACCACATCTGGGTCATCACCACCAGCGTACCACATCTGGGTCATCACTACCAGCGTACCACATCTGGTCATCACTACCAGCGTACCACATCTGGGTCATCACTACCAGCGTACCACATCTGGGTCATCACTACCAGCGTACCACATCGGGTCATCACTACCAGCGTACCACATCTGGGTCATCACTACCAGCGTACCACATCTGGGTCATCACCACCAGCGTACCACATCTGGGTCATCACTACCAGCGTACCACATCTGGGTCATCACCACCAGCGTACCACATCTGGGTCATCACTACCAGCGTACCACATCGGGTCATCACTACCAGCGTACCACATCTGGGTCATCACTACCAGCGTACCACATTTGAAGTCTTGTGTGTAGGTGGCTTCCGTCCCTCTTCCTGTGGTGGATTCTGATGTCTCTTAGCTAGATAAAGGTGGACTTGAGGATGAGGGAGTATGTCGGGGTCATGTGGGACACTTGAGATGGTGGAAGGAGGAAGCCATGGTTGAAAACAGAAGCTGTGGCCGTCGGCAGACACAGAAACAGACACAAGCATGACTGGAAATGTGGAGTTGGAAGGTCATTGAGGCGTGCAACAAGTGTGCCCGGTGGAGAACACGGGAGGTGGATGAGGGAGTCAGGTATACTTAGAGAGTGTTGGGAGGTGGATGGAGGAGTCAGGTATATACCAGGGGGTGTTGGGAGGTGGATGGAGGAGTGTTGGGAGGTGGATGAGGGAGTCAGGTATATACCAGGGGGTGTTGGGAGGTGGATGGAGGAGTGTTGGGAGGTGGATGAGGGAGTCAGGTATATACCAGGGGATGTTGGGAGGTGGATGGAGGTGTCAGGTATACACCAGGGGGTGTTGGGAGGTGGATGAGGGAGTCAGGTATATACCAGGGGATGTTGGGAGGTGGATGGAGGAGTCAGGTATATACCAGGGGGTGTTGGGAGGTGGATGGAGGAGTCAGGTATACACCAGGGGGTGTTGGGAGGTGGATGGAGGAGTCAGGTATACACCAGGGGGTGTTGGGAGGTGGATGGAGGAGTCAGGTATATACCAGGGGGTGTTGGGAGGTGGATGAGGGAGTCAGGTATACACCAGGGGGTGTTGGGAGGTGGATGAGGGAGTCAGGTATACACCAGGGGGTGTTGGGAGGTGGATGAGGGAGTCAGGTATATACCAGGGGGTGTTGGGAGGTGGATGAGGGAGTCAGGTATACACCAGGGGGTGTTGGGAGGTGGATGAGGGAGTCAGGTATACACCAGGGGGTGTTGGGAGGTGGATGAGGGAGTCAGGTATACACCAGGGGGTGTTGGGAGGTGGATGAGGGAGTCAGGTATACACCAGGGGGTGTTGAGAGGTGGATGGAGGAGTGTTGGGAGGTGGATGAGGGAGTCAGGTATACACCAGGGGGTGTTGGGAGGTGGATGAGGGAGTCAGGTATACACCAGGGGGTGTTGAGAGGTGGATGGAGGAGTGTTGGGATGTGGATGAGGGAGTCAGGTATACACCAGGGGGTGTTGGGAGGTGGATGAGGGAGTCAGGTATACACCAGGGGGTGTTGAGAGGTGGATGGAGGAGTGTTGGGAGGTGGATGAGGGAGTCAGGTATACACCAGGGGGTGTTGGGAGGTGGATGAGGGAGTCAGGTATACACCAGGGGGTGTTGAGAGGTGGATGGAGGAGTGTTGGGAGGTGGATGAGGGAGTCAGGTATACACCAGGGGGTGTTGGGAGGTGGATGAGGAGTCAGGTATATACCAGGGGGTGTTGGGAGGTGGATGAGGAAGTCAGGTATACACAGGGGTGTTGGGAGGTGGATGAGGGAGTCAGGTATACACCAGGGGGTGTTGGGAGGTGGATGAGGGAGTCAGGTATATACCAGGGGGTGTTGGGAGGTGGATGAGGGATCAGTATACACCAGGGGTTGGGAGGTGGATGAGGGAGTCAGGTATACACCAGGGGGTGTTGGGAGGTGGATGAGTTAGTCAGTTATACACCAGGGGGTGTTGGGAGGTGGATGAGGGAGTCAGGTATATACCAGGGGGTGTTGGGAGGTGGATGAGGGAGTCAGGTATATACCAGGGGGTGTTGGGAGGTGGATGGAGGAGTCAGGTATACACCAGGGGGTGTTGGGAGGTGGATGGAGGAGTCAGGTATATACCAGGGGGTGTTGGGAGGTGGGTGGAGGATGTTGGGAGGTGGATGGAGGAGTCAGGTATACACCAGGGGGTGTTGGGAGGTGGATGGAGGAGTCAGGTATACACCAGGGGGTGTTGGGAGGTGGATGAGGGAGTCAGGTATACACCAGGGGGTGTTGGGAGGTGGATGGAGGAGTCAGGTATATACCAGGGGGTGTTGGGAGGTGGGTGGAGGAGTGTTGGGAGGTGGATGGAGGAGTCAGGTATACACCAGGGGGTGTTGGGAGGTGGATGGAGGAGTCAGGTATACACCAGGGGGTGTTGGGAGGGACCAATATGTGTCAACACTTGGGCCTCCTTCGTCAACACAGATTATAGAGAGGGAGTTGTACACGGGAGGGGGAGTCAACACGGCGGTACACGGGAGGGGGAGTCAACACGGCGGTAGACCATCATCTGAAGATGAAGGAAGAGAAATCAACACTTTGCCTCGATATTAAAAGAGGGAGGGAGGGAGGAAGGGGGAGGGAGGGAAGGAAGGGAGGGAAGGAAGGTAGGGAAGGAAAGAGGGAGGGTAGGACGGAGGGAGGGAGGGTAGGAAGGAGGGAGGGAAGGGAGTGAGGGAGGGAAGGGAAGGAGGGAGGGAAGGGAAGGAGGGAGGATAGGAAGGAGGGAGGGTAGGAAGGAGGGAAGGGAGGAAGGGAATGGATATATTTCACAGGAATATGAGTGAATATGTGATGGTTGACAGAAAGGGAGCCACCGTGTGCATATTTCCGAAAGATGGAGGGAGGGAGGGAGGGGAGTTAGGTAGAATATGTTATTGAGTTGTTTGAAGGAGGAGGAGGTCAGAGGTGGGGTGGGGGGAGAAGTTAACAAATGTTAAAGCGATTTCTTAACATTAGCAGGGGAAGGGGGGGGGGAGGTGGTTAGGTTTGGTTTGGTTAGTGTAAGTACGGTCACGCCACTTGAGGCTACACTAGGCTAGGGTAGATGTGCTAGCCTATACTAGACTTGGGTAGATGTGCTAGCCTATACTAGGCTAGGGTAGATGTGCTAGCCTATACTAGGCTAGGGTAGATGTGCTAGCCTATACTAGGCTTGGGTAGATGTGCTAGCCTATACTAGGCTTGGGTAGATGTGCTAGCCTATACTAGGCTAGGGTAGATGTGCTAGCCTATACTAGGCTAGGGTAGATGTGCTAGCCTATACTAGGCTAGGGTAGATGTGGTAGCCTATACTAGGCTAGGGTAGATGTGCTAGCCTATACTAGGCTTGGGTAGATGTGCTAGCCTATACTAGGCTTGGGTAGATGGGCTAGGCTATACTAGCTTTAGATTTGGTTCTTCCCGGATAGGTTAAGCTACGTTAGATATAGCTATGTTAACTATTAGGTTAAGGTACATTAGATATGGCTATGTTAGGTAGTAAGTATAGCTATGCTAGCTAGGTTATAGAATAGGTGACCGGGATGTTCTAGAAGGAAGGAGGGGATTCGGGACATGTAACGTAAACAGGTCAATGGATCGCCAACACGTACAAGGTTATACAACAGGAGGGGAGGATCGACCTACAGCGAAAACATATTGGAAAAGAAAGGTTTAATACCATACAAATCACGTGGTTTGTTTATATGAGAGGTCACGTGGTTTGTTTATATGTGAGAGGTCACGTGGTTTGTTTTTATGAGAAGGTCACGTGGTTTGTTGTTATGAGAAGGTCACGTGGTTTGTTTATATGAGGGAGGTCACGTGGTTTGTTTATATGAGAGAGGTCACGTGGTTTGTTTATATGAGAGAGGTCACGTGGTTTATTTATATGAGAGAGGTCACGTGGTTTGTTTATATGAGAGGTCACGTGGTTTGTTTATATGAGAGGTCACGTGGTTTGTTTATATGAGAGGTCACGTGGTTTGTTTATATGAGAGAGGTCACGTGGTTTGTTTATATGAGAGAGGTCACGTGGTTTGTTTATATGAGAGAGGTCACGTGGTTTGTTTATATGAGAGAGGTCACGTGGTTTGTTTATATGAGAGAGGTCACGTGGTTTGTTTATATGAGAGAGGTCACGTGGTTTGTTTATATGAGGGAGGTCACGTGGTTTGTTTATATGAGAGAGGTCACGTGGTTTGTTTATATGAGACAGGTCACGTGGTTTGTTTATATGAGACAGGTCACGTGGTTTGTCGACATTAGACAAGTTAATTGGTTTGTTTGCATTAAATCACGTGTTTGTATAATACACTAGACATCACGTAGTTGTTTGCATGACAGTCCACGTGATGTGTACGTTATTGATCACGTGGTTGTTTACATGACAGTCCACGTGGCCATTAGTGATCACGTGGTTTGTTTACATAAGACGAAGCAACACGTAGCATGTTAGACCAATCACGTAGTTGTTACACAGTAGACCAATCACGTAGTTGTTACACAGTAGACCAATCACGTAGTTGTTACACAGTAGACCAATCACGTAGTTGTTACACAGTAGACCAATCACGTAGTTGTTACACAGTAGACCAATCACGTAGTTGTTACACAGTAGACCAATCACGTAGTTGTTACACAATAGACCAATCACGTAGTTGTTACACAATAGACCAATCACGTAGTTGTCCCACGTGAGACGTGGTTGTGAGGGGGAGGGGGGTGAGGGGGAGGGAGTAGTAGTAGACAGATGACGTGATGTAGTCTCTCTCTCTCTCTCTCTCTCTCTCTCTCTCTCTCTCTCTCTCTCTCTCTCTCTCTCTCTCTCTCTCTCTCTATCTATCTATCTATCTATCTATCTATCTGTCTATCTATCAATCTCTCTCTCTCTCTCTCTCTCTCTCTCTCTCTCTCTCTCTCTCTCTCTCTCTCTCTCTCTCTCTCTCTCTCTCTCTCTCTATCTATCTATCTATCTATCTATCTGTCTATCTATCAATCTCTCTCTCTCTCTCTCTCTCTCTCTCTCTCTCTCTCTCTCTCTCTCTCTCTCTCTCTCTCTCTCGAAAGTAAATGCTGGGTACAGTAACTCCTCGGCTTCTCGTCTCTTGGGTCGTAAATCTTAGTAAATTACCACGGTAAACACGGACGTTTTAACAGCACCCGTAGCAATAGTAGATTTTCCCCCCTCCTCCTCCTCCTCCTCCTAACCCGCGTCTGGAAAAAGTTTGACTTTGTTTTAGCGTTAAGGGAAAAAGTTTGGACGAATGAGGAGGCATTCTATACTTTTAAGACATTTTTTTCCCCTTTGTTTTAACTCCCTTACAATTGTGGCTCTGTGAAGTGTGGAAAACGTACAGGATGGTTATGTGGCTTAATGCTGTGAAGGACACTTTATGCTGTAAAGGAGGCTTTATGCTGTGAAGGAGGCTTTATGCTGTGAAGGAGGCTTTATGCTGTGGAGGAGGCTTTATGCTGTGGAGGAGGCTTTATGCTGTGGAGGAGGCTTTATGCTGTGAAGGAGGCTTTATGCTGTGGAGGAGGCTTTATGCTGTGGAGGAGGCTTTATGCTGTAAAGGAGGCTTTATGCTGTGAAGGAGGCTTTATGCTGTGAAGGAGGCTTTATGCTGTGGAGGAGGCTTTATGCTGTGGAGGAGGCTTTATGCTGTGATGGAGGCTTTATGCTGTGAAGGAGACTTTATGCTGTGGAGGAGGCTTTATGTTGTGGAGGAGGCTTTATGCTGTGGAGGAGGCTTTATGCTGTGGAGGAGGCTTTATGCTGTGGAGGAGGCTTTATGCTGTGATGGAGACTTTATGCTGTGAAGGAGGCTTTATGCTGTGGAGGAGGCTTTATGCTGTGGAGGAGGCTTTATGCTGTAAAGGAGGCTTTATGCTGTGGAGGAGGCTTTATGCTGTGGAGGCTTTATGCTGTAATGGAGGCTTTATGCTGTGAAGGAGGCTTTATGCTGTGATGGAGGCTTTATGCTGTGAAGGAGGCTTTATGCTGTGAAGGTGGCTTTATGCTGTGAAGGAGGCTTTATGCTGTGGAGGAGGCTTTATGCTGTGAAGGAGGCTTTATGCTGTGAAGGAGGCTTTATGCTGTGAAGGAGACTTTATGCTGTGAAGGAGGCTTTATGCTGTAAAGGAGGCTTTATGCTGTGAAGGAGGCTTTATGCTGTGAAGGAGGCTTTATGCTGTGGAGGAGGCTTTATGCTGTGAAGGAGGCTTTATGCTGTGAAGGAGGCTTTATTCTGTGAAGGACACTTTATGCTGTAAAGGAGGCTTTATGCTGTGAAGGAGGCTTTATGCTGTGAAGGAGGCTTTATGCTGTGGAGGAGGCTTTCTGCTGTGAACTTTATGCTGTGAAGGAGGCTTTATGCTGTGAACTTTATGCTGTGAAATAGGCTTTATGATGTGAAGGAGGCTTTATGCTGTGGAGGAGGCTTTATGCTGTGAAGGAGGCTTTATGCTCTGGAGGAGACTTTATGCTGTGGAGGTGGCTTTATGCTGTGAAGGAGACTTTATGCTGTGAAGGACACTTTATGCTGTGAAGGAGACTTTATGCTGTGAAGGAGGCTTTATGCTGTGAAGGAGACTTTATGCTGTGAAGGAGGCTTTATGCTGTGAAGGAGACTTTATGCTGTGAAGGAGACTTTATGCTGTGAAGGAGACTTTATGCTGTGAAGGAGACTTTATGCTGTGAAGGTGACTTTATGCTGTGGAGGAGGCTTTATGCTGTGAAGGTGACTTTATGCTGTGAAGGAGGTTTTATGCTGTGAAGGAGGCTTTATGCTGTGAAGATAACTTTATGCTGTGATGGAGGCTTTATGCTGTGAAGATAACTTTATGCTGTGATGGAGGCTTTATGCTGTGAAGATAACTTTATGCTGTGGAGGAACCATGATGCTGCTGACATTCCTTTGTGCTGTGAACGTTGCCAGAGGTTTGAGGATCTACCAAGCTGTTCATATCCTGCCAGTGATAAAGTCTTGAGGGGGTTGAGGAAAGAGAGGTTCCCCCCCCCCTCCTGGAAGTGGAGTTCCAATTTCCATGTACAAGAAAAAACGGTTAAAAAAAAAAAGAATATAAATGTTCTTCAAGCTGAGTGAACTTGGTTCGCGAAGGGTTTAAAAAAAAAAAATTATATTCCTTGAGATGAATTGATCACTGAAAAGCTGGTTCGAATTGTGATTATGAACGAGATTAATGGATGGGACGATTATTAAGATGTGGCTAGACTGATGGTTATATGCGTAGTGTGCATAGGTTAATGGGGCTCTGTAGTGACCCTGATGGTTATATGCGCAGTGTGGATGGGTTAATGGGGCTCTGTAGTGACCCTGATGGTTATATGCGCAGTGTGGATGGGTTAATGGGGCTCTGTAGTGGACCTGATGGTTATATACGCAGTGTGGATGGGTTAATGGGGCTCTGTAGTGGACCTGATGGTTATATACGCAGTGTGGATGGGTTAATGGGGCTCTGTAGTGGACCTGATGGTTATATGCGCAGTGTGGATGGGTTAATGGGGCTCTGTAGTGGACCTGATGGTTATATACGCAGTGTGGATGGGTTAATGGGGCTCTGTAGTGGACCTGATGGTTATATACGCAGTGTGGATGGGTTAATGGGGCTCTGTAGTAGACCTGATGGTTATATGCGCAGTGTGGATGGGTTAATGGGGCTCTGTAGTGACCCTGATGGTTATATGCGCAGTGTGGATGGGTTAATGGGGCTCTGTAGTGGACCTGATGGTTATATGCGCTGTGTGGATGGGTTAATGGGGCTCTGTAGTGGACCTGATGGTTATATACGCAGTGTGGATGGGTTAATGGGGCTCTGTAGTGGACCTGATGGTTATATACGCAGTGTGGATGGGTTAATGGGGCTCTGTAGTAGACCTGATGGTTATATGCGCAGTGTGGATGGGTTAATGGGGCTCTGTAGTGACCCTGATGGTTATATGCGCAGTGTGGATGGGTTAATGGGGCTCTGTAGTGGACCTGATGGTTATATGCGCAGTGTGGATGGGTTAATGGGGCTCTGTAGTGGACCTGATGGTTATATACGCAGTGTGGATGGGTTAATGGGGCTCTGTAGTGGACCTGATGGTTATATACGCAGTGTGGATGGGTTAATGGGGCTCTGTAGTAGACCTGATGGTTATATGCGCAGTGTGGATGGGTTAATGGGGCTCTGTAGTGACCCTGATGGTTATATGCGCAGTGTGGATGGGTTAATGGGGCTCTGTAGTGGACCTGATGGTTATATGCGCAGTGTGGATGGGTTAATGGGGCTCTGTAGTGGACCTGATGGTTATATACGCAGTGTGGATGGGTTAATGGGGCTCTGTAGTAGACCTGATGGTTATATGCGCAGTGTGGATGGGTTAATGGGGCTCTGTAGTGACCCTGATGGTTATATGCGCAGTGTGGATGGGTTAATGGGGCTCTGTAGTGGACCTGATGGTTATATGCGCAGTGTGGATGGGTTAATGGGGCTCTGTAGTGGACCTGATGGTTATATGCGCAGTGTGGATGGGTTAATGGGGCTCTGTAGTGACCCTGATGGTTATATGCGCAGTGTGGATGGGTTAATGGGGCTCTGTAGTGGACCTGATGGTTATATACGCAGTGTGGATGGGTTAATGGGGCTCTGTAGTGACCCTGATGGTTATATGCGCAGTGTGGATGGGTTAATGGGGCTCTGTAGTGACCCTGATGGTTATATGCGCAGTGTGGATGGGTTAATGGGGCTCTGTAGTGGACCTGATGGTTATATACGCAGTGTGGATGGGTTAATGGGGCTCTGTAGTGGACCTGATGGTTATATACGCAGTGTGGATGGGTTAATGGGGCTCTGTAGTGGACCTGATGGTTATATGCGCAGTGTGGATGGGTTAATGGGGCTCTGTAGTGCACCTGATGGTTATATACGCAGTGTGGATGGGTTAATGGGGCTCTGTAGTGGACCTGATGGTTATATACGCAGTGTGGATGGGTTAATGGGGCTCTGTAGTAGACCTGATGGTTATATGCGCAGTGTGGATGGGTTAATGGGGCTCTGTAGTGACCCTGATTGTTATATGCGCAGTGTGGATGGGTTAATGGGGCTCTGTAGTGGACCTGATGGTTATATGCGCTGTGTGGATGGGTTAATGGGGCTCTGTAGTGGACCTGATGGTTATATGCGCAGTGTGGATGGGTTAATGGGGCTCTGTAGTGGACCTGATGGTTATATGCGCAGTGTGGATGGGTTAATGGGGCTCTGTAGTGGACCTGATGGTTATATGCGCAGTGTGGATGGGTTAATGGGACTCTGTAGTGGACCTGATGGTTATATGCGCAGTGTGGATGGGTTAATGGGGCTCTGTAGTGGACCTGATGGTTATATGCGCAGTGTGGATGGGTTAATGGGGCTCTGTAGTGGACCTGATGGTTATATGAGCAGTGTGGATGGGTTAATGGGGCTCTGTAGTGGACCTGATGGTTATATGCGCAGTGTGGATGGGTTAATGGGGCTCTGTAGTGGACCTGATGGTTATATGCGCAGTGTGGATGGGGGTTCTGTAGTGGACCTGATGGTTATATGCGCAGTGTGGATGGGTTAATGGGGCTCTGTAGTGGACCTGATGGTTATATGAGCAGTGTGGATGGGTTAATGGGGCTCTGTAGTGGACCTGATGGTTATATGCGCAGTGTGGATGGGTTAATGGGGCTCTGTAGTGGACCTGATGGTTATATGCGCAGTGTGGATGGGTTAATGGGGCTCTGTAGTGGACCTGATGGTTATATGCGCAGTGTGGATGGGTTAATGGGGCTCTGTAGTGGACCTGATGGTTATATGCGCAGTGTGGATGGGGGTTCTGTAGTGGACCTGGGTGGAGGACGTGGGTGTGGCACGGTGGTACAGAATGAATATCGAAATTGAATTAACAAATTGTGATTGAGTCTTGAACTTATAATGTTGTGGCCAGAGTTCGGTGTGTGTGTGTGTGTGTGTGTGTGTTTGTGTGTGTGTGTGTTTGTGACGTCAGCGAAGGACCTGGAGCACAGTAGCGTGCAGTGGAATGCACGCTGCTATGCTCTCTCTCTCTCTCTCTCTCTCTCTCTCTCTCTCTCTCTCTCTCTCTCTCTCTCTCTCTCTCTCTCTCTCTCTCTCTGGGTGAGATGGTTTAACCTTTGACCTGGTCACAGGCCTAGCCTTTGACCTAGTGACAGGCTAACCCATCATGCCTAAGGGTCGTTCCGTTGTGCCCAAGGGTCATACTGTAGTATCAGGAGGTCAAGGGTAGAATACAGGTCAAGGGTAGAATACAGGTCAAGGGTAGAATACAGGCCAAGGGTAGAATACAGGTCAAGGGTAGAATACAGGCCAAGGGTAGAATACAGGTCAAGGGTAGAATACAGGCCAAGGGTAGAATACAGGCCAAGGGTAGAATACAGGCCAAGGGTAGAAAACAGGTCAAGGGTGGAATACAGGTCAAGGGTAGAATACAGGTCAAGGGTAGAATACAGGCCAAGGGTAGAATACAGGCCAAGGGCATATACATATATACACATGTACATATTCATACTTGCTGCCTTCATCCATTCTCGTCGCCACCCCCTCCATACATGAAGTAACACACCCCTCCCCCCACACCCAGCCGAGATATAATCCACCATATCAAGAATTACTTTTGACATAGCAACAATTACTTTTGAATTATATTAGGATCGCTTCGTATAGCGAAATGATAAGACTAATTACTTTGGCTAACACGTCTGCCAATGTGGACACACAATGTAATTCACTGAAAAAGATCTAAATTCATTTTGGAATCTCAGCCAATTACATTGGCATGAAAAGAAATGCTTAGAAAATGTGGTAAAAGGAAAAGTAATTATTGATCATGATAATACAAGAGGAGGGTTTTTTTTACTAAGCAATGGAATTCTTAGCTTTGAGGTATCTTATTATAACATGAATTACTTTATCACTTGTTTGTATTAAGTATCTTATTATAACATGAATTACTTTATTATTTTTTTTGTTATCCTTTTTACAGAAAACTGATGAAATAGATTGATATTTTCTAATGCGTGTGGGATGTAACGCTGTGTTGTCTGTTTCCTTACTCATACTTCTTAGCTTTAGCACTCGAGAAATATATATGGAAAGCAATTAAAAAGGGTAGAACTACGGAGAGAAAAAAATTTAGAAATTTGAGTATATAGAAAATTATGAAGGACATTAGTGTATTATTTCAGAATGAGATGATGTAAACTCATAATCATGTTAGAGGAGAAATATGAGGTGAAGATGAGTGTCTCAATGTGAGGGGTATGAGTAAGACTGGTGAAGATGTGTCTGTGAGTGAAAGTGGGTGAGTATGAGTGCGTGAATATGATACAGAACATGAGTGAGGTCATGAGTGGTTTAGTGAATATAGCTTTTGATGACTGTGAGTGAAAGTGGGTGAGTATGAGTGTATGAATATGATATAGAACATGAGTGAGGTCATGAGTGGTTTAGTGAATATAGCTTTTGATGACTGTGAGTGAAAGTGGGTGAGTATGAGTGTGTGAATATGATATAGAACATGAGTGAGGTCATGAGTGGTTTAGTGAATATAGCTTTTGATGACTGTGAGTGAAAGTGGGTGAGTATGAGTGTGTGAATATGATATAGAACATGAGTGAGGTCATGAGTGGTTTAGTGAATATAGCTTTTGATGACTGTGAGTGATGATTATTGAATATGAGTGAGATTAAGAACCCGAATTAGAACATAATTAAAAATGAGGGGGGTATGATTATGAATGTGATAGTGTGAACATGAGCGAACATGATGATGATTGGAGTATGAGGAAAATGACCGGATATTTCTTCTCTCGTTTTCTGTATGCTTTAGTATTGATTTATATGACATTATCATACACATCATGTGATTTATATGGCATTATCATACACATTATGTGATTTTACATCATTATCATACATATTATATGACTTATATGACTATCATACTCATGTGATTTATATGACATTATCATACACATTGTTATTTATATGACATTACAATACACATAATGTTATTTATATGACATTATCATACACATTATGTTATTTGTATGACATTACCATTTACATTATGTGATTTATGACATTATCATCCACATTATGTGATTTATATGACTATCACACACATTATGTGATTTATATGACATTATCATACACATTATGTGGTTTATATGACATAACGATACATATTATCTCAATATCTGTGACATCTAGAACACGAATATTTATGTATATTTATATAAAGTCTGTATACATAGCATGTTTACCAGTTCACATTTAGAAAAAAAACATTCATTATTAGCTTTAGAATCCTATAATGTGTATGATATTTACAAATATGATAATGGTTCTGATTGGGTGATCATTAACTGTTGAGATAGCCAATGGGAGTGATGGAAAACGAGTGATGGATGAACGGCTAGGGCTGTTAGATGTGGGCTTAATTGGCCACTCATGGTACCAATTAGTAAACGCTGCATTCAACTAGTTCATAAATACGGTAATATACATCTTTATATATATATATATATATATATATATATATATATATATATATATATATATATATATATATATATATATATATGTGTGATATATTCATTCATTTATTTATTTATTTATCTATTTGTATATTATACTTAACCGCCGTCTCCCGCGTCAGCGAGGTAGCGCAAGAAAACAGACGAGGAATGGCCCAACCCACCCACATACACATGTATGTAGACAAACGCCCACACACGCACATATACATACATATACATTTCAACGTATACATACACAGACATATACGTATATACACATGCACATGTTCGTACTTGCTCCCTTCATCCATTCTCGTCGCCACCCCATATATATATATATATATATATATATATATATATATATATATATATATATATATATATATATAATGTCCACATGTATTATATTTTTCATACTACAGAAAAAAATTTTTCACTTATTACTTCCATATATGTTTTTGCTGATGTTAAACATGATTATGTTTGGTTGGGTTTTATATCACAAAAGTTTTGTGTTTTTTTTGGAAAATGTGTTGTGGTTGGTGACTGTCCTCACTGTAGCGGAGAGATAAGGTGACTGATAAGCGTTAGTGATAACGATCGATAATGGAAGGTGACGTATTTGTCAGATAAGACTCTGGTCACTGTTAGATATATCAGTGTTGAACATCTTGGAACATTGTTGGAGATAACAGGTTTCCGTTTGTAAGATAACAGGTTTCCGTTTGTTAAGATAACAGGTTTCCGTTTGTTAAGATAACAGGTTTCCGTTTGTTAAGATAACAGGTTTCCGTTTGTTAAGATAACAGGTTTCCGTTTGTTAAGATAACAGGTTTCCGTTTGTTAAGATAACAGGTTTCCGTTTGTTAAGATAACAGGTTTCCGTTTGTTAAGATAACAGGTTTCCGTTTGTTAAGATAACAGGTTTCCGTTTGTTAAGATAACAGGTTTCCGTTTGTTAAGATAACAGGTTTCCGTTTGTTAAGATAACAGGTTTCCGTTTGTTAAGATAACAGGTTTCCGTTTGTTAAGATAACAGGTTTCCGTTTGTTAAGATAACAGGTTTCCGTTTGTTAAGATAACAGGTTTCCGTTTGTTAAGATAACAGGTTTCCGTTTGTTAAGATAACAGGTTTCCGTTTGTTAAGATAACAGGTTTCCGTTTGTTAAGATAACAGGTTTCCGTTTGTTAAGATAACAGGTTTCCGTTTGTTAAGATAACAGGTTTCCGTTTGTTAAGATAACAGGTTTCCGTTTGTTAAGATAACAGGTTTCCGTTTGTTAAGATAACAGGTTTCCGTTTGTTAAGATAACAGGTTTCCGTTTGTTATCGCCTGGAGGTCACGTGACACCTGAAGCGTATGAATGATATAAGATTACATGCGAGATACACTTTCGTGTATCCCCTTGAGCACGACCCATCTCCATGATGGTACGACCATCGTATTCATTGGTCACCATGGTGCTCAAAGGTCGTACCGTCGTGTTCAAGGGTCGTACCGTCTTGCTCAAGGGTCGTACCGTCGTGCTCAAGGGTCGTACCGTCTTGTTCAAGGGTCGTGCCGTCTTGCTCAAGGGTCGTACCGTCGTGCTCAAGGGTCGTACCGTCTTGCTCAAGGGTCGTACCGTCGTGCTCAAGGATCGTACCGTCGTGCTCAAAGGTGGTTTCGTCGTGCTCAAGGATCGTACCGTCGTGCTCAAGGGTCGTACCGTCGTGCTCAAGGGTCGCACTGTCGTGCTTAAGGGTCGTACCGTCGTGCTCAAGGGTCGTACCGTCGTGCTCAAGGGTCGTACCGTCGTGCTCAGGGTGGACTATGTCAAAGTAGCGAACATCTGTCTCTTGCATAGTATAATACTGAAGCCTCCTTTTTTTTGAACATCTTGAATTAGAAATTGATTTAGAATGCAGGAAAATACCCCTGAACATAGACGCAATGTCATTCTCTGGGCGAAAACGCTCACTTTAGGTAAGGATTCTACAGTCATATGACCTCTGAAGACGAATCTTACTGTGAGGGAATATAGTGTTATGTGTCAGTAAGGCTCATCTTAGGTAGATATAGTATGGGTGTTTGACCTGTAATGATGTTTATTTCTTTGCTTCCAGGTAAGTGAGTGGGCAGAGGTGACGTTTGAGACTGTCATTAATTGGTCAGGTGAGTTCAGTCTGTTTTTTCTAATGGAACCTCGGACCTTAGCACGCCACCTCTCCTGCAGCCGCTCCACGAGATCCACACAAATACACTCATCTCCCACAAGGGGAACTCCTCCTCCTCCTCCTCCTGCCTACAGGTGTTATGCACCATCCCCCAACACAGTCCCCCCCCCCCCCCCCACCGTAACACACACTACTAAGTAGTGACGTATGTATGACGTATATAAATGACGACATTAAGTGTACTTTAAGCTAAAACTTTGCCTTCCAAAAGTATAGCTGGCTCACAAGCCCATTTATTTGTGCCCAGTTGTAGGTAATTTCTCCTTTACGTTCTTGACCAGTTTATTCTGGAGCCGGTTTACTCGACGTATTGTAAACCAGGGTTGTCTTAGACGAGAGGATAGAAAGCAAAGCAGGACTGTCAGTTTGGAACGTCTTGTTCAAACCTGCGGTCCACTCCTCCTCCCGACGCGCGATAGATTATCCTAATGTGTTGATAGTAGATAGGCCATTCCCCCCCCCCCCTCCCCATCACTCGCAACACACGGGTAACAAGTTACGTTGTCGTACGACTACGACGCACGACGGTGGCCAAGTACTCGCTTTGCTTGCAGTGTATTTTTTTTTCTTTTTTTTTTTTTACGACAGACGTAGATGTAATCCCAGCTTATCTGGCATGACGTAGATATATCCCAGCTTATCTTAATGTAGATAAAAACAAGCTTATCTTAAAGCCTAGTTCAGCTTGATACAAGTAAACCCAGCGCATCATACGACAGGTAAACTCACTTCATCATACGACAGGTAGACACCTCATCATACGACAGGTAAACCCATCGTGACATATATATATATATATATATATATATATATATATATATATATATATATATATATATATATATATATATATATATATTGTATAATCATTTATATAACTAGCTTATAGTAAGTTCTGTGCGAGAAAGGTGTATCCAAAGTGGACAATATAAAGTTGAGGGTCATATGAAGTGGACACTTGAAGGTCACAGGTCAACAGAAAGGCATAGTTGAAATATGCAAATGAGGCAGGACATAGCGACGGGGGTTGGTCACTGTCCACTTCCTAAGATGGCTCGCTCACTCTGCTTCTAATTGATGATTTAATCAGTCACTCGAAGCTTGGAATATCGTGGCCAGGATCAATTTCGAATATCATAAATAGTTGAAAGAAAGAAAAACATGGGTCAAATTATTTTGGTCACCAAATAGTATGTTTTTTTTTGTTTGTTTGTGTGTTTGTTTGAAGAAGAATTAGCCGGATTATTTTGATTTTGTCTCGGTCACAATTGGGCAAAAAAAGGAAGAGGGGGGGTGGATGGGGGAGGTTGTGGCTTTAAACAAAAGTTGTATGTGTTATTATGTAGGGGTTTTAAACGAAGGTTGTATGTGTTTATATCATTATGTAGGACTTTAAACGAAGGTTGTATGTGTTTATATCATTATGTAGGACTTTAAACGAAGGTTGTATGTGTTTATATCATTATGTAGGACTTTAAACGAAGGTTGTATGTGTTTATGTCATTATGTAGGGGTTTTAAACGAAGGTTGTATGTGTTTATATCATTATGTAGGACTTTAAACGAAGGTTGTATGTGTTTATATCATTATGTAGGACTTTAAACGAAGGTTGTATGTGTTTATGTCATAATGTAGGACTTTAAACGAAGGTTGTATGTGTTTATGTCATTATGTAGGGGTTTAAACGAAGGTTGTATGTGTTTATGTCATTATGTAGGACTTTGAACGAAGGTTGTATGTGTTTGTCATTATGTAGGGGTTTAAACGAAGGTTGTATGTGTTTATGTCATTATGTAGGACTTTAAACGAAGGTTGTATGTGTTTATGTCATTATGTAGGGGTTTAAACGAAGGTTGTATGTGTTTATGTCATTATGTAGGACTTTGAACGAAGGTTGTATGTGTTTATGTCATTATGTAGGACTTTAAACGAAGGTTGTATGTGTTTATATGAGCGAGGGGGAGGAGGGGGGTTCAGGTTGTTGGTTGTAAAGGGTGGGGGGGGGGGGGGAGACCCACTCACAACCCGCGTGGGCCAATAGGCTTCCTGCAATGTCCTCATTCCGAACTTTAAACGAGCGAGTTCAACGAACGTGGCGACACGTTGAGCTGTTTCGTTTATCTGACCACAAACGTTTAACCACCCTTCCCCTTCACACGTGACAGCAGGTAACCCTTTGAGTACGACGGTACGACTTCGAAGGGGGGGGCATGTAACAGTACGACACGTCAGTACGACGGTACGACCTCGGGCGGAGGGCATGTAACAGTACGACACGTCAATACGACGGTACGACCTCGGGCAGGGAGGGGATGTAACAGTACGACACGTCAGTACGACGGTACGACCTCGGGCGGGGGGGATGTAACAGTACGACAAGTCAGTACGACGGTACGACCTCGGGCGGGGGGGATGTAACAGTACGACAAGTCAGTACGACGGTGCGACCTCGGGCAGGGAGGGGATGTAACAGTACGACACGTCAGTACGACGGTACGACCTGGGGGATACAACAGTACGACCAGTGAGCACGAAAGTACGACCTGGAGCGTACGTCAGTACGACCGCTGAACACGACGCAGGCACGACTATGCGACATAGGACTGTACGACCTTTGACCTGAGCCTTGAGGTTCAGGTCAGAGACGGGTGTAGGTCGTGGCGGCTGAAGGGTCGTATGGTCGTGTGACACCCGCCATATTGTCTGTGTGTACGTATGTCTTGCACACACACACACACACACACACACACACACACACACACACACACACACCAGACGACCTATTGTGACCCCAGTTGGTCGATGGGCCAACCAGGTCAGCTGGTCATCGTGTGTGTGTTGACCTTAGGTCAGGTCAGCGACAGGACCAGTGGTCAGTGTTAGTAGCCGAGGAGGTAACGATGGTTGATTACCTACCACTGTAATCACCACTACTACCACCATCACTACCACCACCACTACCACTACCACCACTGCCACCATCACTACCACCACCACCACCACACGTCTGGAGCGGGAGCTTCATCATACCAGCTTTTGACGCGACTGGAAAGTGGAGACGAGGATCATTAAGGGAGAGGCAGGCAGGCCAGGGTGCTGGCAGGCCAGGGTGCTGGCAGGCCAGGGTGCAGGCAGGCCAGGGTGCAGGCAGGCCAGGGTGCAGGCAGGCCAGGGTGTAGGCAGGCCAGGGTGCAGGCAGGCCAAGGTGTAGGCAGGCCAGGGTGCAGGCAGGCCAGGGTGTAGGCAGGCCAGGGTGTAGGCAGGCCAGGGTGTAGGCAGGCCAGGGTGTAGGCAGGCCAGGGTGCAGGCAGGTCAGGGTGCAGGCAGGCCAGGGTGCAGGCAGGCCAGGGTGCAGGCAGGCCAGGGTGCAGGCAGGCCAGGGTGCAGGCAGGCCAGGGTGCAGGCAGGCCAGGGTGTAGGCAGGCCAGGGTGTAGGCAGGCCAAGGTGTAGGCAGGCCAGGGTGCAGGCAGGCCAGGGTGTAGGCAGGCCAGGGTGCAGTCAGGCCAAGGTGTAGGCAGGCCAGGGTGCAGGCAGGCCAAGGTGTAGGTAGGCCAAGGTGTAGGCAGGCAAGGGTGCAGGCAGGCCAAGGTGTAGGCAGGCCAGGGTGCAGGCAGGCCAAGGTGTAGGCAGGCCAGGGTGCAGGCAGGCCAGGGTGCAGGCAGGCCAGGGTGCAGGCAGGCCAGGGTGTAGGCAGGCCAAGGTGTAGGCAGGCCAGGGTGCAGGCAGGCCAGGGTGTAGGCAGGCAAGGGTGCAGGCAGGCCAAGGTGTAGGCAGGCCAGGGTGCAGGCAGGCCAGGGTGTAGGCAGGCCAAGATGTAGGCAGGCCAAGGTGTAGGCAGGCCAGGGTGCAGGCAGGCCAGGGTGCAGGCAGGCCAGGGTGCAGGGAGTTGACGAGTGGGTTTACCTTTAAGGTAGGTCGGGAAGGGAGGGAGGGAGGGTAAGAGAGTTTACCTTTAAGGTACGTTCAGGAGTGAGTGAGTGAGTGAGTGAGTTTACCTTTGAGGAAGGTCGGGGCGGGGGAAGGGAGGAGGGAGGAGGGGGAAGGGAGGAGGGGGAGGGAGGGGGGAGGTCTGATCGTTCGAAGACCCTTTCACTCCTCGTTAATGAGGCTTTGAATCAATGAGAGAGAGAGAGAGAGAGAGAGAGAGAGAGAGAGAGAGAGAGAGAGAGAGAGAGAGAGAGAGAGGTAGGTCTGGCTCTAACATTAACAAGTTGAAGGGAGTTCATGATAATTGGTCAGGGATCGTAAACCCACATCGCAAGTCTTGGACGGGTCGTAAACCCCCATCGCAAGGCTTGGATGTGTTTAGCAGACCTGTCGCAACCCCACGGGCGTGTCGTACACCTGACGTCCGCGGTACGTCCACGACGCACGGAAGGTCTATCCGACGTCGCACGTCGGAGGCGTCGTCATCTGCAATAGGTCGATCGCGCGTCGGAAATCGTCCACCAAAAGTAGCGATCGAACGTAAAAACGTCTCCCTGGTGTTGGCGTACGGATGGTAGGCGTTACTACGTCGGGTTGTAGAGGACGACCTGACCTGCAGGAGGAGGGGGGGGTCGTAGGTCGTACGTCAGGGAGGCGAGTGTGCGAGAGGTCGTAGGTCAGGGAGGCCCCCCCTGGTCAGAAGGGTCATTATTCATGGAACAACGAATAAGGTGTTGGCTCTTACAGTGTCCTGGAGGGGTTTGGGTGGGGGGATGTTGGGGTGGAGGGCCTTTCCCTGCTTGGACTCGCCTGCTTGCTTGCTAAAAGTGGGCCCACAAGGTAAGCTAAGGGGCCCTCACGCTTGTCATCTGGGAGGGCCCCCCATCGTCTAACTTGCTGATGAGAGAACAGGAACCCCCTGGTTGATGGAAGGTGGGGTCCGGTCTGGTAGGTTCCCTTCCCCTGGAGACTGGGGGGCCCCGTGGCGTGGTCTGGGCCCTCGATCCTGCCCTTCGTCTAGGGGGAAGGGGGCGTGTGTCAGCGCCACGCCTCCTTCGGGCTCGATGGGTTGAGGAGACAGAAGCCTGTGAGGCCTCGTCCTCCTCCTACACCATGTTGGTAAACGTATGCTCGACCTCCACTGGATGTGTAGCTGTCACGTTCCACGTTGCTTGAATGAGTGTCTGTGTGAGTTACGTTCAGTTACGCCGGAGTTACCGTAAAAGGTCCCTGGAGGAGACCTCTGCAAGGGGGAGGGATGAGGGGAACCTGTGCCTCGCCTCAGCTCCTGACGAAGGCGGGAGATGGTGGTAGCTGCTTCCTTAATGACGCTTCGGGGAGAAAGTTCCTCCTCCTCGCTGGGGGCGCCGCCCCTCTCCTTCCTTCCTCCTCCCTGTCCAGTCTTGTGGTACTGTCACCCTGATGGGGGAAAGACAGGAGGAGCCCTGTCATGTGTGCCCGTCTTGCCTCCTCCCGTCCACTGGTCTTTCCCGTCTATCTGTCGTAGGGACAGAGGAGGAGGGAGTTCCTCATCTCTGACGATGCCTACCATCCTTGTGGAGACAGAGGATGGGATGGTCTCCGTCTCGTGGGACAGGGGACAGGGTGGAAGGTGTCCCGTCCAGGATTCCCTGTCGCAAGGGCCGGCCAGCCAAACCGAGAGGCTTTCCCGTCTCCTTGCTCCGACGTGACGGGGCGCGGAGACGTCACTCCGAGACTTTGATACGACAGGGTCGACTGGGCGATTTATGTGATGGAATACGTGTGTGTGTGTGTGTGTGTGTGTGTGTGTGTGTGTGTGTGTGAGGGAGTTTGAAGTCCACAGGGTCTCCCTTCGTGAAGGCCTGGGGGCAAATTATCACGTTGCCTGTCCATGTTCCACATCGTCACAGCCACTCTCTCTCTCTCTCTCTCTCTCTCTCTCTCTCTCTCTCTCTCTCTCTCTCTCTCTCTCTCTCTCTCTCTCTCTCTCTCAGAACGTAATATTTGCTTTTCATTTGCAATCCTCTGCACTTTTAGCCACACAATGTCTGCTCTTCCCTGGGATTCTACGCAATATCTTTTTTTTCTCTCTCTCTCGACCAACGTCTTGTCTCTTCACAACTTATTATAAAACACGATTTTCAAACTCTAGGGGCGTTTCATTGATGCTTCTGAAGACGAAGTTCCTATCTCAATCATTTTTATTTTTTTAAGTCCTCCTCAAAGCTTTTTTCTTTTTATCTTCCTTTGATTGTTCATTATTTCCATCAATCAATACAGTAAACATAACTACTGATAACTGATATCATTTAACGTGTTTTACGCCTTAATAACCTCACATTACATAGGTAACTAAATTAGTCTTATTAAAATGCCGAGATTTCTTTACTTGTGAACAATTATTCCAAAATTTTTTGCGACGGATTTATCCTTCCGTGTGTCGAGTCATTGTCTCAGATCCGGGAAGATTTTTATCGCGATGGAAACTTTTGAATAGATTGTACCCCAAAGGAATCCGACTTCATCAGTTATCCCAAACTGAACTCAAATCTCATGACCCACTTGCCCTCCGTCGCTCTGTTGCTTCTCTCCTGCAGATATGAATTCCTCTTCTGCTCCCAAGAACCGGCTGCCTGTGTGCCCCCCACCAGCAGTATGATTTCCTTTACTCCCGAGAACTGACTGCCTGTGTGCCCCCCACCAGCAGTATGATTTCCTCTACTCCCGAGAACTGGCTGCCTGTGTGCCCCTCCATCATTCACTCGACCACACAGCCAGTGCGTTACAGTATAACTATGTGGCCGTTAGCAAGATTATTTAGGCCGGTGCCGGGTCTGTTTCTTTCCTTACACCGCTAAGCTTTAGAACTCTTTGCCCTCCCAACACCACCCACCACCTGACACACTTAATTAAGCCCAGTTTTTTTTTTCCAAACCTTCAAAAAAAAAATCCGGATTAATTCTCTCATTTTAAATCTTTTTTGTGTGTGTGTGTTCTTTCCTTCAGTATTTATTTTGCCCTTGTGTGGACTTTCTGTGCAAGACTGGATCCCTTGGGAACGAATAACTTATGCCAACAGACCAGTCTAAAGTCTTGCGTTTCATCTCAGAATTCGTCAAGGTCTGTTTGACCGGGTCGTCTGCTCTGGGAGCATACAGTGTGACACTTGGGAAATTAATTAACATTATGGTATGCAGATGAGGTAGAGGGAGGGGGGGAGGGTTTACCACACTGGGGCGTACGAAAGGGGGGGGGGGGTGTTTTAATTGGCACACTCGTGTCGTGGTGGTGGTCCCTTGTGACATAGTCATAGATGTTGTAAGGAATTGGTTGGTCTTCCAATAGACTCTGGTATGATTCCTAGAAACAGACATTGTGTGAAAAGGATTGCAAAGGAGAATGCTCGGGTCTTCATGAGGTCAGAGGTGAGACTGGTGAATGGGGGGGAGGAAGGGATGAGGAGGTCATTCATTTGGACTCGGGATAAATGGTCTGTATAACGAACCACCCCCTACCCCCCTCTCCCCCCACCCCCTCCCCCTCCCTCATCAAAGACTCGCCAGGGTTGTAAAGGTTATATGTTGTAGGTTGTTGACCTGGACGACGGGGGGCTTGGAAGGTAGGGGGGGGGGGGTAAAGCTAGTCGTCGAAGGTCAAGTGACAGCTTAACAAGGGGCTGTGTGTGTGTGTGATCAGGTGGTTCGGGTGGTATGTAATTACACCAAGCTCAAGCCGAATCAACCAATCAACGAGCTCTGTGGGACCATAGCTGACTCATGTTTGAGGTTAGCTACGAGACAAGTGTGGTTCGTACTGTGTCTCTTCGTTGTACATCAACTGATTGTTTGTATTTCTCTCTTGTGTCTCCCCTGATGATGTGATTATTACACGAAAGTGCACTTGGGAACTTATCGTGTTTCATTTCCCCAGTGGACTCGTAGGAATATACTTGATCACGCGCTCAACTATGTTCCTTTCTAATATATATATATATATATATATATATATATATATATATATATATATATATATATATTCCTATTTCTTTCTTTTATTTCCCCTGATGATGTGAAGTGATTATTACACGAAAGTGCACTTGGGAACTTACCGTGTTTCATTTTCCCCGTGGACTCGTAGGAATATTATATCTACATAGAATGTTCTATTTTGGACAAAGACATGGCTGAAACTGTGCCCACGAGAGAGAGAGTCTTGATTGGAGTGTCTTTGTAGCTCACCACAGACGTGCCTAAGTACGGATCAGCCAGCGGGCCCGCCACCTAGACCGACAATAAGGCTGGAGTGTAGTGGAGTGGATAGTGCTGCGTAAGGCGCAGAATTTTTGCTCTTTTTCGCTGGCAGGTTCGGTGCTGATTATATTAATGTCTGCTTCCGATATACACGAGAGAGAGAGAGAGAGAGAGAGAGAGAGAGAGAGAGAGAGAGAGAGAGAGAGAGAGAGAGAGAGAGTTCATAATGGCCGTTGGACGTTAGGGAGTGAAGGAGGGTGGGCCGTTGCGATATCTGTTTCTTTCCCTACACGGCTAAGCTTTGGAACTCTTGGCTTTCTCATGTCTTCCCCGACACCCAGAACCTAACCCACTGATCACTGCTGAAGCTGTGTACGTCACTGCTGGCCCTTTGACAGACACCAGATTCACTGCACTTGTCAACCACAGAGCTTTATATATATATATATATATATATATATATATATATATATATATATATATATATATATATATATATATATATATATATATTTCTTTTTTCTCTGAAACTATTCACCATTTCCCGCGTTAGCAAGGTAGCGTTAAGAACAGAGGACTGGGCCTCTGAGGGAATATCCTCACCTGGCCCCCTTCTCTGTTCTTTCTTTTGGAAAATTGAAAAAAAAAAAAACAAGAGGGGAGGATTTCCAGCCCCCCGCTCCCTTCCCTTTTAGTCTCCTTCTACGACACGCAGGGAATACGTGGGAAGTATTCTTTCTCCCCTATCCCCAGGGATATATATATATATATATATATATATATATATATATATATATATATATATATATATATATATATGTATATCTGTCTTGCATGTTCTTATTGCCTCCAGCCAACATGTCTGTACATAAACATATGTTTTATTTCTGGAAACGAGTCTTTTTCCCATATTAATATGCCACGACGTTTGTTTCTTTACTTGTTGCTCTCAATTGTGTATTTCCCAGTGGTACAGTTTGTGAAGTTTATAATGCTACTCTGTACGTAAAGTCTATAATGCTGTGTTATACGTAATGCTCACCAGTTTTATGGAAGATAATGACATGCTTTTGCTCCGGAAAGATACATTTTTATTATCAGTTAGTTATCTATTTTATAAATATGTTCTGTAATCCATTATTGTATTCTAATTCTTGTAATCAAAATTAGTTTATTATATTTCTCTCTGCCATTATAGTCCTCATTCTTGCGTAAGATGAATACGTTATCATTGAATTTATAAATTTGGTTAAACTAATGTCTTATTCTTTATTCTATGTTTGGTTAATTTTTAATTTATAAATTTCGTTAATCTAATTTTCTATTTTTTATTCTGTTTTATTAATTCGTAAATTTGTAAATTTTTTAATCCAATTTCTTATTTTTATTCTATGTTTTATTGATCTTTAAATTTATAAAGTTTGTTAATCTAATTTTTTATTCCATGTTTTGTTAATTTTTACATTCATGAATTTTGTTAATCTAATTTTCTATTTTTTATTTTCTATTTAGTTTTTAAATTTATAAATTTTGTTAATCTAATTTTTAAATTTATAAATTTTGTTGATCTAATTTTCTATTTTTCATTCTACCACTCTGCTGAGATAGATAGATGTCCAGTGTACTACCCTCAACCCCCCCCCCCTCCCCGTACAGTACAAGAGATGGTGCCCCCACCAGTGTACAACTCCCTCCCCGTACAGTACAAGAGATGGGTCCCCACCAGTGTATAACTCCCTCCCCGTACAGTACAAGAGATGGGTCCCCACCAGTGTACAACTCCCTCCCCGTACAGTACAAGAGATGGGTCCCCACCAGTGTACAACTCCCTCCCCGTACAGTACAAGAGATGGTGCCCCCACCAGTGTACAACTCCCTCCCCGTACAGTACAAGAGATGGGTCCCCACCAGTGTATAACTCCCTCCCCGTACAGTACAAGAGATGGGTCCCCACCAGTGTACAACTCCCTCCCCGTACAGTACAAGAGATGGGTCCCCACCAGTGTATAACTCCCTCCCCGTACAGTACAAGAGATGGGTCCCCACCAGTGTACAACTCCCTCCCCGTACAGTACAAGAGATGGGTCCCCACCAGTGTACAACTCCCTCCCCGTACAGTACAAGAGATGGGTCCCCACCAGTGTACAACTCCCTCCCCGTACAGTACAAGAGATGGGTCCCCACCAGTGTACAACTCCCTCCCCGTACGGTACAAGAGATGGGTCCTCACCAGTGTACAACTCCCTCCCCGTACAGTACAAGAGATGGGTCCCCACCAGTGTACAACTCCCTCCCCGTACAGTACAAGAGATGGGTCCCCACCAGTGTACAACTCCCTCCCCGTACAGTACAAGAGATGGGTCCCCACCAGTGTACAAATGGTGACTTTGTTCAGAAACTTCGCCATCACCAGACGGTCCCCGCCGTACGCATCAGGAGGGGACACATGGACAGAAGTCCCCGGTTATACGCATCAGGAGGAGAGGAAACATGATCAGATGTCTTTGTCATACGCCTCAGGAGGGGACAGATGGGCGTACAACACGTGATACGCATTAGGAGGGGACAGATTGGGGGGCGTACGTCTTCGTCATACGCCTCGAGGAGACAGATGGGCGTACAACCCGTGATACGCATTAGGAGGAGACAGACTGGGGGTGGCGTACGTCTCCGTCATACGCCTCAGGAGGGGACAGATGGGCGTACAACCCGTGATACGCATTAGGAGGGGACAGATTGGGGGACGTACGTCTTCGCCATACGCCTCAGGAGGGGGCAGATGGGCTATACGTCCTCGTCATACGCATCAGGAAGGGACACACACACACACACACACACACACATATGGGCAGACAGACGTACGCATCTGGAGGAGGGGCTTGACGCATGACCTACACCAGACGCAATAGGAGCGCAACTTTAAACTGTCGTGTTTCCAGTGTTGTGTGTGTGTGTGTGGCTGGCTGGCCACCAGTTGCACAGCTCCTCCACGCTGGGCCAGGCGGGGGGGGGGGCTCGTACCTCAACATCTGACGACGGGGGAACCACACTACACCACACTACACCACACTACACCACACTACACCACACTACACCACACTACACCACACCACACTACACACACTACACCACCACACTACACACACATACACACACACTCACTCACTCACTCCACACACACACTCACGTCACCCTTCCCCCCACACACACACATTCACTCCACCACACCACACCACACCACACCACCACACCACACCACACCACACCACCACACCACACCACACCACACCACTACACCACACCACACCACACACACTCATTCACTCCACCACACCACACACACATACACACACACTCACTCACTCACTCCACACACACACTTACGTCACCCCCCCCCACACACACACACACGTTCACTCCTGCTCCAGCTGCTGTTGTAGAAACTCTCTCTCTCTCTCTCTCTCTCTCTCTCTCTCTCTCTCTCTCTCTCTCTCTCTCTCTCTCTCTCTCTCTCTCTCTCTCTCTCGTTGTATGTTCCTCTAGGCATAGACTATGGAGGGGGGGGAGGGGGGTCACCTACTGATATTTCACCCATGGGTCGTGCGTGTTCCCGCACACACACACAAGGGTTCTATCGTATAATGTTCAAGGAGGGTCGTACCGTCGTGCTCAAGGGTCGTACCGTCGTGCTCAAGGGTCGTACCGTCGTGTTCAAGGGTCGTACCGTCGTGTTCAAGGGTCGTACCGTCGTGCTCAAGGGTCGTACCGTCGTGTTCAAGGGTCGTACCGTCGTGCTCAAGGGTCGTACCGTCGTGTTCAAGGGTCGTACCATCGTGCTCAAGGGTCGTACCGTCGTGTTCAAGGGTCGTACCGTCGTGCTCAAGGGTCGTACCGTCGTGTTCAAGGGTCGTACCATCGTGCTCAAGGGTCGTACCGTCGTGTTCAAGGGTCGTACCGTCGTGCTCAAGGGTCGTACCGTCGTGCTCAAGGGTCGTACCGTCGTGCTCAAGGGTCGTACCGTCGTGCTCAAGGGTCGTACCATCGTGCACAAGGGTCGTACCATCGTGCACAAGGGTCGTACAGAGGCGTGGTGTAATGGCCGGATTTTGACGAAGCTCGTGTGGGATGGATGGGATAGGTGGTGTGGGATGGATGGGATAGGTGGTGTGGGATGGATGGGATAGATGATGTGGGATGGATGGGATAGATGATGTGGGATGGATGGGATAGATGATGTGGGGTGGATGGGATAGATGGTGTGGGATGGATGGGATAGATGATGTGGGATGGATGGGATAGATGATGTGGGATGGATGGGATAGATGATGTGGGGTGGATGGGATAGATGGTGTGGGATGGATGGGATAGATGATGTGGGATGGATGGGATAGATGATGTGGGGTGGATGGGATAGATGGTGTGGGATGGATGGGATAGATGATGTGGGATGGATGGGATAGATGATGTGGGATGGATGGGATAGATGATGTGGGGTGGATGGGATAGATGGTGTGGGATGGATGGGATAGATGATGTGGGATGGATGGGATAGATGATGTGGGATGGATGGGATAGGTGGTGTGGGATAGATGGGATAGATGATGTGGGATGGATGGGATAGATGATGTGGGATGGATGGGATAGATGATGTGGGGTGGATGGGATAGATGGTGTGGGATGGATGGGATAGATGATGTGGGATGGATGGGATAGATGATGTGGGATGGATGGGATAGATGATGTGGGGTGGATGGGATAGATGGTGTGGGATGGATGGGATAGATGATGTGGGATGGATGGGATAGATGATGTGGGGTGGATGGGATAGATGGTGTGGGATGGATGGGATAGATGATGTGGGATGGATGGGATAGATGATGTGGGATGGATGGGATAGATGATGTGGGATGGATGGGATAGATGATGTGGGATGGATGGGATAGATGATGTGGGATGGATGGGATAGATGATATGGGATGGATGGGATAGATGATGTGGGATGGATGGGATAGATGATGTGGGGTGGATGGGATAGATGGTGTGGGATGGATGGGATAGATGATGTGGGATGGATGGGATAGATGATGTGGGGTGGATGGGATAGATGGTGTGGGATGGATGGGATAGATGATGTGGGATGGATGGGATAGATGATGTGGGATGGATGGGATAGATGATGTGGGATGGATGGGATAGATGATGTGGGATGGATGGGATAGATGATGTGGGATGGATGGGATAGATGATGTGGGATGGATGGGATAGATGATGTGGGATGGATGGGATAGATGATGTGGGATGGATGGGATAGATGATGTGGGATAATTTGGGTACGCAATGACATGGCCAAGGACCTGAAGGCGTTCCAGGAGATGCAGCCAGAGTGAGTGGGTGAGGAAGGGCGTGTGTCGTCAGGTAGAGGGGGGCGTGTGTGTCGTCAGGTAGAGGAGGCGTGTGTGTCGTCAGGTAGAGGAGGCGTGTGTCGTCAGGTAGAGGAGGTGTGTGTGTCGTCAGGTAGAGGGGGGCGTGTGTGTCGTCAGGTAGAGGGGGGGCGTGTGTGTCGTCAGGTAGAGGGGGGCGTGTGTGTCGTCAGGTAGAGGGGGGCGTGTGTGTCGTCAGGTAGAGGGGGGCGTGTGTGTCGTCAGGTAGAGGAGGCGTGTGTGTCGTCAGGTAGAGGGGGGCGTGTGTGTCGTCAGGTAGAGGGGGGCGTGTGTGTCGTCAGGTAGAGGAGGCGTGTGTGTCGTCAGGTAGAGGGGGGCGTGTGTGTCGTCAGGTAGAGGGGGGCGTGTGTGTCGTCAGGTAGAGGGGGGCGTGTGTGTCGTCAGGTAGAGGGGGGCGTGTGTGTCGTCAGGTAGAGGGGGGCGTGTGTGTCGTCAGGTAGAGGGGGGCGTGTGTGTCGTCAGGTAGAGGGAGCGTGTGTGTCGTCAGGTAGAGGGGGGCGTGTGTGTCGTCAGGTAGAGGGGGGCGTGTGTGTCGTCAGGTAGAGGGGGGCGTGTGTGTCGTCAGGTAGAGGAGGCGTGTGTGTCGTCAGGTAGAGGGGGGCGTGTGTGTCGTCAGGTAGAGGGGGGCGTGTGTGTCGTCAGGTAGAGGGGGGCGTGTGTGTCGTCAGGTAGAGAAGGCATGTGTGTCGTCAGGTAGAGGGGGGCGTGTGTGTCGTCAGGTAGAGGGGGGCGTGTGTGTCGTCAGGTAGAGGAGGCGTGTGTCGTCAGATATACACACGACTCAAACGTGTGAAGAAGAAAAAAAAAAAGGCATGCCTCACTTGGTTCCTTCCTCTGTTCCTAGTTTGCAGTAAGTGATAATACAGGAGGGAAGGACCTGCCTCCCGTCCACGCCCGCCCCTGGACGACCAGCGGGGGATGACATATGGGCTGTTGTCCCTCAAATTGTTGTGTGGGTATGTGTGTGTGTGTGTGTGTGTGTGTGTGTGTGTGTGTGTGTGTGTGTGTCAGTCACCTGGTGATGGAATGTCACATCCAACATAACTTTTCCATTTCCTCGCCTCCCCTCCTTCCCCCTTTTCCCCCCTTTCCCCCCTTTCCCTAGCGATGGTGGTGACCCCCTTCCCTCCCTCCTTCCCTCTCAGGGCTTGCCCTCCGGTATATAATGAGAGAAATATATGTGATATACTCGGTATATTTTCTATATACCCCCTCTGGGGACATGGAATTGGGGGAGAGGGGGGAGGAGGAGGAGATGAGTGGTCAACCACGTATCTCCTGCGTGTGCGTGGGTCACGATGAATGGAGGAGGAGGACGTAGTGAGGGAATAGAGTGGTCAAGTCACCTGTTGCTGTCAGCACCTCGCTTAGCCAGGCTATTAAGAAAAAGAAAACAAATGCTTAAAGAACGAATGTATCCAAGAACTCATCCTTTAACTTGATCCAGATGTGTATAATAATTCATGCTTCAGATGAAGGCAAATCATCGAATTAGGAGTATAATAATCAAGTCGTTGTGTTACAATCGTCTGGTCACAGATTCTAATATGAGGAAGTGGACACTCTCCTCCCCCGTACTTGTCTAGAGAGTGTGATATTAGATGAGCTTACGTCTGTGGCAGTGGGGGTCTAAGGTCGTCGTGTTTGGGTTGCGATGGGGGTCTAAGGTCGTCGTGGTTGGGTTGCGATGGGGGTCTAAGGTCGTCGTGTTTGGGTTGCGATGGGGGTCTAAGGTCGTCGTGTTTGGGTTGCGATGGGGGTCTAAGGTCGTCGTGGTTGGGTTGCGATGGGGGTCTAAGGTCGTCATGTTTGGGTTGCGATGGGGGTCTAAGGTCGTCGTGGTTGGGTTGCGACGGGGGTCTAAGGTCGTCGTGGTTGGGTTGCGATGGGGGTCTAAGGTCGTCGTGTTTGGGTTGCGATGGGGGTCTAAGGTCGTCGTGGTTGGGTTGCGACGGGGGTCTAAGGTCGTCGTGGTTGGGTTGCGATGGGGGTCTAAGGTCGTCGTGGTTGGGTTGCGATGGGGGTCTATGGTCGTGTTTGGGTTGCGATGGGGGTCTAAGGTCGTCGTGGTTGGGTTGCGACGGGGGTCTAAGGTCGTGTTTGGAAGGGCTTGTTAGTAGTACATGGGGTCGACTTACGATGGTGTGCACGAGAGAGAGAGAGAGAGGGATGGTGTGGTTTGTTTGTTTGTTTGTCCTCCCTGATCATATTGATCGTTTCCTCCGCCCTGTATAGGATTAATCACATCCCATGCCTATAATCACGAGAAATGATTAATAACCTTTCAGTGATTGGTTTTAAATGGTAGTTGGTGAATTACAGGCCGCCTCTCGGTGATCCATGCTTGTTATAATATATATGTATATATTATGTTTATAGTCATATAGTACTGTGATGTAGTTCTGACAACATAATTAATCGTGTTTATATACGAGTTGATGAGGGGGGGGGGAAGGTAATGCTATTGGTCAGTTATAATGTGAATGGTGAAATAGATCCATGAATAACAAGAGTTAATATTGTTCATAACTTGGTCGAAGGACAGAACATTGATATATATATATATATATATATATATATATATATATATATATATATATATATATATATATATATATATATATATATATATTGTCTAATGGAGGCTCCATTACAACTAAAGGGACTCGCATTCCACACTTGAATAATGAAGGGATTATTATTCTCCATATCCGTAGCGACTTGTGATGAAGGGCTGGGCAAGTCTGTGCACAAGTCCCTCTTTGTAATTAACTTGGTGTCGACCACGTGGGGGGGGGGGTGCACTCGTGGTGCCCCCCCCAGCTCTTCTGGTTTCACGGGGTCTGGATGGGCCAGTTGAGAACACGGGGTCTGGCTGGGCCAGTTGAGAACACGGGGTCTGGCTGGGCTAGTTGAGAACACGGGGTCTGGCTGGGCTAGTTGAGAACACGGGGTCTGGCTGGGGCTAGTTGAGAACACGGGGTCTGTCTGGGCCAGTTGAGAACACGGGGTCTGGCTGGGCCAGTTGAGAACACGGGGTCTGGCTGGGCTAGTTGAGAACACGGGGTCTGGCTGGGCTAGTTGAGAACACGGGGTCTGGCTGGGGCTAGTTGTGAACACGGGGTCTGGCTGGGGCTAGTTGTGAACACGGGGTCTGGCTGTGCTAGTTGAGAACACGGGGTCTGGCTGGGGCTAGTTGTGAACACGGGGTCTGGCTGGGGCTAGTTGTGAACACGGGGTCTGGCTGTGCTAGTTGAGAACACGGGGTCTGGCTGGGCTAGTTGAGAACACGGGGTCTGGCTGGGCTAGTGGAGAACACGGGGTCTGCCTGAGCTAGTTGAGAATACGGGGTCTGCCTGGGCCAGTTGAGAATACGGGGTCTGCCTGGGCCAGTTGAGAACACGGGGTCTGGCTGGGCTAGTTGAGAACACGTGGTCAGCCTGGGCCAGTTGAGAACACAGGGTCTGGCGGGGCTAGTTGAGAACACGCTGTCTGGCTGGGCTAGTTGAGAACACGGGGTCAGCCTGGGCTAGTTGAGAACACGGGGTCTGGCTGGGCTAGTTGAGAACACGGGGTCAGCCTGGGCTAGTTGAGAACACGGGGTCTGGCTGGGCTAGTTGAGAACACGGGGTCTGGCTGGGCTAGTTGAGAACACGGGGTCTAGCTGGGCTAGTTGAGAACACGGGGTCTGGCTGGGCTAGTTGAGAACACGGGGTCTAGCTGGGCTAGTTGAGAACACGGGGTCAGCCTGGGCTAGTTGAGAACACGGGGTCTGGATGGGCTAGTTGATGGGCGTGTTACCTGTGTGTGTGTGTGTGTGTGTGTGTGTGTGTGTGTGTGTCTGTGTCTGTGTGAGTCATTAATATTTGTAATTACCACGAGAGTCGTACGCTATTGTTGCCTCGTCTTTAAACCAGCCATGAGGAAAGGATGAACAGTTGGGTTGGCTGTGTACAGACTGACTGCTGCGCTTAGGATTCGAACCCGGGCAGTCCCGTGGTCGAATCAATACTGGGTCAGCTGACCAATACGTGTGTGATGATGTGATGGCTATGTATGTCTTACAGAGTTTTACACTACTGTGTCTTTACTGCTATATATGTAACACACACACACACACACACACACACACACACACACACACACACATACCAGCTTAAACCAAGTACCCATTTATCGACCAACCCCGTGCTGACTCATGGTCAGCAAAGCTGACCACTGCACAGCGGTGGTGTGTGTGTGTGTGTGTGTGTGACCTTGGAGACCATGTACCCCAGCATCACAAATTATGACCCATGTTTGCCTAGTTCAACCGTCTGTGACCTAGTATGACCCCTTTTGTGACCTTATAGGAAATCAATGATCTTGGGTCACCCTACGAAGCTGTGACCTTCCATGTGACCTCCCTTGCATAGATACGAAGGTTTAGGAGTCGGTGTTGTGACCTTCGTCACCAGGTGCGACCTACGCTCAAGTGTGACCTTATTTACCGGTGTGGCCTTGATGACCCAGATGTGACCTATGCTCAAGTGTGACCTCGTGAACCGGTGTGGCCTTGATGACCCAGACGTGACCTATGCTCAGTGTGACCTCGTGAACCGGTGTGACCTTGATGACCCAGATGTGACCTACCCTCTGTATGACCTCGTGAACCGATGTGACCTTGATGACCCAGATGTGACCTACCCTCAGTATGACCTCGTGAACCGGTGTGACCTTGATGACCCAGATGTGACCTACCCTCAGTATGACCTCGTGAACCGGTGTGACCTTGATGACCCAGATGTGACCTACCCTCAGTGTGACCTCATCAACCGGTGTGACCTTGATGACCCCGATGTAGGTACAGTCATTGTGACATTGCATGAGGTGACCTTGCATTCGGTGTGACCTCATTCACTGTGACCTCAGGTCAAGAACGTCCTTCAGAGACGCCAGTGGAATCCAAATTACACAGGTATTCCCCAGATATGATTGTAATTTTTTAATCATTTACCTATTATTTACGTTTATAACACGTATATCAAGGAAATTACTATAAAAACACGGGTTTTATATATATATATATATATATATATATATATATATATATATATATATATATATATATATATATATATATAACACACGAGGAATGGCCCAACCCACACACATACACATGTATATACATAAACGCCCACACACGCACATATACATACCTATACATTTCAACGTATACATACGTATACATACACAGACATATACATACATATATACACATGTCCATATTCATACTCGCTGCCTTCATCCATTCCCGTCGCCACCCCGCCACACATGAAATAGCATATATAAGGAAACCGTGATGTAGTTGCTGACACTTCAGGTGGGCCTGGTCGACAGCCTTTTATGCCCTTTGATTGGGTCCAGTATAGCCAATCACGGTGAAGTCTCTTGTTCAGTTATGTGTCCGTAGATTTGATTGGCCAGGGTGGTATATGACTGGGCTCGTGATTGGCTTCAAAGACGCTATGACGTAAGGATGACGCGTATGTTATTGGGACGGCCGTGTGAGTCTGTATAATTATTATCCATCATCGCAGGAAGCCGATGAGAGAAGAGAAGAGAGAAGAGAAGAGAGAGAGAGAGAGAGAGAGAGAGAGAGAGAGAGAGAGAGAGAGAGAGAGAGAGAGAGAGAGGTCTCGCGCGGGGTCGGTATGCAAAGTGGAGAGAATTTTTCACACGGGGGAATTTCCTGGAAAAGGGAGATGGGGAAAGGTGGGGGGGTAGGAGGGAAGGTTGGTAGTATATAGATGGAGCAGCAGTTCCATCACGGCTGGGGCTGGACGGGAGGGAGGAAGAGTTAGGGCTGGTCTAACCTAACCAAATCCACCTCAAAACCTAACCTAGCATAACCTAACCCAATCTAATCTAACCTCACTTCACCTAACCTAACCTAACCTAATCTAACCTAACCTAACCTAACCTAACCTAACCTAACCTAACCTAATCTAATCTAACCTCACTTCACCTAACCTAACCTAACCTAACCTAACCTAACCTAACCTAACCTCACTTCACCTAACCTAACCTAACCTAATCTAACCTAACCTAACCTAACCTAACCTAATCTAATCTAACCTCACTTCACCTAACCTAACCTAACCTAACCTAACCTAACCTAACCTAGCCACACGTAAATGAGATGTGTTCTTTTTTATGTTATGGTCAGCGACTCTTCCCCCCCCCCCCCCCCCCCAGGAGAGAACATAAACCCAATGGTTCAGTTATTTGAGACAAACGTGTTTTGTTATAGATAAGAAAAAACAAGTTTTGATGTTCTTTTGATGGATGGAGTAGATGTATATAGAAAGGTATTACCCTGGACGAAGTACGTGTATATAGAATTTAGATAGCGATAAACATCACACCATCCATATTTATTAAACCAGGTTTATAAACCACCTCGTCTCTTGTTTTTAGGAATAAACCTCATCACTCACATGATATTGATTCATTTCAAAGCGTCAGCATTCTTTATGTATTGATTAGTGCGGTCTTCTCAACACACTCACATGATGACCTGACCTTTATGGACTCCACACACCCCCCCCCCTTTCCCTCACCCCCCCCCCCCCCCCGCGCTGCATTCCTGAAGGAGCCAGCTTGTGGAATTCTCTTCCTTCTTTCGTCATTCCTCCTTCCGTCATTCCTTCTCTCGCTGAAAAGTCGAATTTACATATGACTTAGGATCTCATATGAATATCTCTCATATAATATTTTTTTTTTCTCCTATTTCACATACTGCCACAGCTAGATATTTTTGATGTCCCGTATCGGCTACTATATCTCTCCTGATGATGTGACTATTACACGAAAGTGCACTTGGGAACTTATCGTGTTTCATCTCCCTGTGGACTCATAGGAAACAGACGAAGAATGGCCCATCCACTCATACACACACACACACACACACACACACACACACACACACACACACACACACACACACACACACACATCTATATATATATATATATATATATATATATATATATATATATATATATATATATATATATATAAATGCCCATATACGCACATACATATACATATCTTTATATACACAAATACATTCATATCCATACACATACACAGACATATACATACATACAAATGTACATACTCATACTTGCTTGCCTTCATCCATTCCCGGAGCTACCCCGCCCCGCAGGAAACAGCGCCAGGAAAACAGACAAAAACTTCAGCCACCATACGAAAGCTGAGGAGCTCCGGTGAAGGGTATTACCCACCATTTCCTCTCCTGGTCAAGAATCCAAAGTGAGGTGGATGTTCTCAGTGTAGACGAAGGTGGGGCAGTATTCCCAGCTGGCTGGCAGGAAGGAAGGAAGGAGAACCTTACAGAAATGGAAGACCTCCTCCTCCTCCTCCTCCTCCTCCTCCTACTCCTCCCCCTCCTCCTCCTCCTCTTCCTCCTCCAGCAGGAGCGGACAGACAGGGTCAGACGGCCTATGATTTTGAACACTATAAACTTAAATCTTTTCACAGTGACGAAGCGTCTGTTGTCTTCTTGGTCTTGTTACACTCTCTCTCTCTCTCTCTCTCTCTCTCTCTCTCTCTCTCTCTCTCTCTCTCTCTCTCTCTCTCTCTCTCTCTCTCTCTCTCTCTATCTATCTCTATCTCTCTCTCTCTCTCTCCCAGCCTTCGTACATCTCTCTTTTCCAGCCGTAGGATCACAGCCCCCACACCCTTTCCCAACCCTTTCCCAATTTTCTCAAGTCTTCCTGTCCCACACTCGCTATCCCTCCCTCCATCCCTCCCTCCCATCACGACGAGGTCCCTCCTGTTCCTTTTATCTCTCCTTTTTTCCCCTTTCCACACACCTGCCACACTCAGCCATGGAGCTATATCTCAAGCCTGGGACCTGATCCTGTCCTCTCTTAAAAAGACAATTGCGTTGGTGTCTCAATATTACCACCACACCACACCATCACCACCACACCACACCACACCACCACCTCCACCTCCACCACACCATCACCTCCACCACACCACACCATCACCACACCTCACCACCACCTCCACCACACCATCACCACACCTCACCACCACCTCCACCACACCATCACCACCACACCACACCACACCACCACCTCCACCTCCACCACACCATCACCTCCACCACACCACACCATCACCACACCTCACCACCACCTCCACCACACCATCACCACACCTCACCACCACCTCCACCACACCATCACCACACACACCACCACCACCACCACACCACCACACCTCACCACCACCTCCACCACACCACACCACACCACACCCCTACCGTTTTTGCTGGTCGTGGCGCACTTAAAGGGCACCTGCGGGGGGGAGCCACAATCCTCCCCCCCTTCAACCCCCCCACCTCAACCCTCCCATATCAATGTCGCTGGAAAGGGCACTGGTGAGATTACGTGGGATCGCTTGACCTTCCCACAGTTCTCATTCGCGTTGCGCCTCATCCTCCCGGCTCCTCCAAAATTCCCTCTCACTCATGAGGTCAGGTCACATCATGACCTTATTTGTAGGAGGACACTTGAGCTACATGTCATCTGTCCCTCTGGAATGACTTAGCCACTAATTGGTCATGTCAGTTTTCCCTTGTCCCTCGTGTAGAACTGAATGATTGCGAAGCGAAAAGGAGAATATGAACCCCTCCTTTCCATGTTTTCCCTAGCATGTATCACCTGAGCTTTCTTCATAAAGACAGAGAGTGTGTGGACTTTCTCATAAAACACATCTTAGTTACTGTTTTGGGTCTCTTCTCTTTTTCCTCTTCTGTCGCCACGACTGGAAGAACTTGCCTCATTGCAGATGTTATACAATACTTTGGTGATTGTTGTATAGCTGTTAGAAAGACAGGCAACGAAGAGTGAGGAGTGAGGAAAGACAGGCAGCGAAGAGTGAAGGTGTGAGTTGTCGCATCTTAAGCAACCAGAGGCCAGGAGTCAACACTAGGTTATGATGTGTTTAAGACTATGAATTTGATGTCATTTTTTGGAGCATCGTCTGTGGCCTTCTATAGTTACCTTTCGACTGTATATTTTTCATATACAGAAGGTGGGTAAAGTATTAATCTCTACTTTGGCAAAATTTTATGATTTTGTTCTTTTTTTTTTCATTGTAAGACAACGTGTCTTTGTAGGGACGAGAGAATAGGAGTTAGTGGAGGTGGAAAATTGATCCATGGATGGGAATGGTGTATGAACTGAGAGAGAGAGAGAGAGAGAGAGAGAGAGAGAGAGAGAGAGAGAGAGAGACGGACAGAGACAGAGAGAGAGAGAGAAAGACAGACAGACAGACAGATGGGGCGTCATCCAGAATGCTTCTGCTGTTTGGCTTTTAAGAATTCCGTCTCTCTCGTGAGACGTGTGGTTAACACCTGCTCCTCAGTGGCTCCCAGTGGCTCCTTCTTCACGACCAAGAGGTCGGCAGAACTCACGTGGGGGGGGGGGGAAAGTAGTTTGAGATGAGGGGGGGAAAGGGGGGGAAAATTTAAATGAGGGGGGGGAAGTTTTAGATGAGGGGAGGGGAAAGTTTAAGAACAAAGGAAAGTTCAGGACACACAAGAGTTCACGGGAGAAAATATGAAAGAAGTGAAAGTTTATTGATGAATATAATGATGGTTTATTGATGATAATGATGATTTAGTGATGATGATAATGATGGTTTAGTGATGATGATAATGATGGTTTAGTGATGATGATAATGATGGTTTAGTGATGATGATGATGATGGTTTAGTGATGATGATAATGATGGTTTAGTGATGATGATAATGATGGTTTAGTGATGATGATGATGATGGTTTAGTGATGATGATAATGATGGTTTAGTGATGATGATAATGATGGTTTAGTGATGATGATGATGATGGTTTAGTGATGATGATAATGATGGTTTAGTGATGATGATGATAATGATGGTTTAGTGATGATGATGATGATGATGGTTTAGTGATGATGATGATGATGGTTTAGTGATGATGATAATGATGGTTTAGTGATGATGATGATAATGATGGTTTAGTGATGATGATGATGATGATGGTTTAGTGATGATGATAATGATGGTTTAGTGATGATGATAATGATGGTTTAGTGATGATGATAATGATGGTTTAGTGATGATGATGATAATGGTTTATTGTCCTGTGTTGGCCAAGGACCCGCCCGGGTCTGTCCTGTGTTGGCCAAGGATCCGCCCGGGTCTGTCCTGTGTTGGCCAAGGACCCGCCCGGGTCTGTCCTGTGTTGGCCAAGGACCCGCCCGGGTCTGTCCTGTGTTGGCCAAGGACCCGCCCGGGTCTGTCCTGTGTTGGCCAAGGTTATATGGCGTGTGGTAGGGGGGGGGGGGGTTCAACTGGGTGTCTGCGTGTGTATATATAAACATCGCCACGTAAGTTTAACTGATTCCAGAGTAAAAGAAAAGAAAAAAAGGTCTTTTCCTGTGAACAGTCTGGTTTAAACGCGCATTAACGCGTCGTGTCCACCCCCCCGCGAATAATGTGTCACACAGCTTTTGACAGAGGCGATAATTGATTAATGATTTTTTGTTTACAACGCCATTGCTTGGTCAGCGGCCATGTTGGAATGACGTCACTGGCGAGATTTTGCGAGAATGGACGTGATGATGACGTATGTGTGTGTGTGTGTGTGTGTGTGTGTGTGTGTGTGTGTCTGTCTGTGTGTGTGTGTGTGTGTGTGTGTGTGTCTGTGTGTGTGTGTGTGTGTGTGTGTGTGTGTGTGTGTGTGTTCGTTCGTACGTACATGATCGTTTCCAGTGTATATATATATATATATATATATATATAGATAGATAGATAGATAGATAGATAGATACATAGATAGATAGATAGATAGATAGTGTTATCTCTGGGGGCAGGGGAAGGGGAGGAGGGGGGACCTCCTGTGTGACGTAGAAGATGGCCAAGTGGATCTGGAAACTGGTTGAAAAAGGGGGGGTGTGGCCTGAAACCCTCCCCTCCTATATTATCGCTTTCTGAAACTGAAGACCAAGCCAAGGGAGGATCCCCCCCCCCCCCCCCCCCCCGCCCTCGGATCCTGGCGCTACCTTGCTAAGGCAGGAATGTTAGCACTTATGAAAGAAAATGGATTTACGTTCTCGTGTGATTTGATGATAAATTCATACATTACTATTCTGGACTTATTTTGTCTTTCAGGGTTACGTTCTCGATCCACATATAGTCTTTCAGGGTTACGTTCTCGATCCACATATAGTCTTTCAGGGTTACGTTCTCGATCCACATATAGTCTTTCAGGGTTACGTTCTCGATCCACATATAGTCTTTCAGGGTTACGTTCTCGATCCACATATAGTCTTTCAGGGTTACGTTCTCGATCCACATTTAGTCTTTCAGGGTTACGTTCTCGATCCACATTTAGTCTTTCAGGGTTACGTTCTCGATCCAGTCCACCCTCCATCTCGCTCTGTCCCGCCTCCCGAGGTTCTCTCCCTCCCTCCCTCCCTCCACTCCCTCCCTCCCTCCCTCCCTCCCTCCCTCCACTCCCCCCTCCCCCCCTCCCTCACCCGTCCAGCAGCTCGCTACGGGTATAACACTGTCTTCCCCAAGGCAAGACAGTACCGTCTCCCGTCTAGGCCACTTCTTACCCCACTTCCCCGTCTAGGCCACTTCCTACCCCACTTCCCCGTCTAGGCCACTTCCTACCCCACTTCCCCGTTCAGTCTGGCCACCGGAAGTAACAGAAGAGGGATCATATGTTTACACTTGGTGTTCAGTCTGGCGGAAAATTATTTGCTTCGCGGGGGTTTCGACTTACTGGGCCAGTGTGGAAGGGTTCGAACCCCGCTCCTCCTCCTCCTCCTCCTCCTCCTCCCTCCTGGTACTCAGGTCGTGTGTGTGTGGGGGGGGGTCTATCATACAGCAAAACGACCCTTGACCTCGACGAAACGACCCTTGACCTCGACGAAACGACCCTTGACCTCGACAAAACGACCTTTGACCTCGACAATAGGACCCTTGACCTCGACGAAACGACCTTGACCTCGACAAAACGACCCTTCACCTCGACGAAACGACTCTTGACCTCGACAAAACTACCCTTAACTATGACGGTACGACCCTTAACTATGACGGTACGACCCTTCACCGCGACGGTACGACCCTTAACCATGTCAGTACGACCCTTCCTGGCCCTATATATATATATATATATATATATATATATATATATATATATATATATATATATATGTATATATAGGATCGAGCCAAAGAGGACTTGAGTTAATCAAGCGCCATTAAGTTAATTACGCTGCCCTAGTCTCTGTAATTATTAAATTTCAAACAGGTTAATTTAGCAGATTGCTACTCATTGTTGACCCGACCTGACCTGCTTACGATCGTGTGTGTGTGTGTGTGTGTGTGTGTGTGTGTGTGTGGGAGATGTGGAAACTACGAGATCAGATATATTCATGGATGTTAATTAATATGCAAATTAGGTCTTCACATAGCCTAAGGAGGGGTCGCGAGTGAAGGACGAAGGGGCGGCGCCCCCCGAAGATGCCACTGGAAATACATACAACCCGAACTCGTGAGGTGTGGATGATGGAGCATGATAACACAACATGACAATGAATATACGGTTGTGTCTATATGTCAGTGTTGTATTACCACAAAATACATCTTCCCTACGAGAGCCTTGGATTGAGAATGATACATTTTCCCTACATCAGCGATTTATTCACCACATACAACAACCCCCTCCCCCTCCCCCCCTTCCAAACAGCAGTAGGGTGTGATTGTAAATACAACCACGGCCACACTTCAGCGACGTGTTGTTTACATCACGGTTGTAGGATGTGCCACTCCCTCACCCCCCCAACGACTCCTTGTGAATCATATACATCTTTCATACAACAGGGATGTATATACATCTACCACACACACACACACACACACACACACACACACTACCTGGGGATCGAATTCCCCTTCGAAGTACAGCATCTGAAGCAGTCTCGACTCGACCAATGGTAGTGTGGGGGTAGACTGTGAGGGTTGTTGAGTTGTATGGCCTGACAAACTCCCTCCCTCTCCCTCCTCCTCCTCCTCCTGCTCCTCCTCCTCCTCCTCTTCCTCCTCCTCCTCCTCCTCCTCCTCTTCCTCCTCCTCCTCCTCCTCCTCCTCCTCCTCCTCCTCTTCTCCCCCAGCGTCAGCCATCACTCCAGCTAAACTTGTTACCAACCACTGCCCCACCATCTGGCGCAGACTCTACCTTCCCCCCCCATACCTTGACACCACCACCACCACCACCTGTCTCCCAGTCTACCTACCCTCCAGCCCCAGCACCACCTGCGTCAGTAGATGATTACGAAAGTGTGCCAGATGGTTCCTTGCTTAGTATCAAGGTCAAGCGAAATCCACTGTTCCTAGATTGTTACACTGGGCAAGACGACCAACCTCCCATGAAGTTCCCGGACGCTTTACTTCGTCAAGAAAGCTTCCCTCTCTCTTCGTTCAAAACACCCTCAGGTCTTGGCTGGAAGCCTTGCTCCATTTCCCCAAGAGTGGGAGTCAACCAACCCACAGTCTCTCGTTGAGGTACGACCCATCGCCATCGCTCTGATCCCAATGGATGAATACGCGAAAGTTCTCTGCTTAAACTGACGTACGCTGACATACCAAGTCCCACTGCCGCTCAGCACTTAAGTATAGACCCCTCCACTCCTTCGTCAGAAGTCTGAACGTTATCTACCTCAACCTGGAGAAACGCGAGGCTCCTCTCGCTCTCACCCTCAGCGACTTCGTCAGGTTCTCCGAAACAAGTCGTAGATAGATTGATAACCAACAGATGTTTCAGCAGTTGACGGAGTCGAACTCACATTCCCATGGCATGGAGACTTCGTCAGTGAACGCCGTCATGGTAAGACCACCCTCGGGGGGCGCCATCTTCGCCTTCCAGTCCCTCCTCACCTGTGGGGTCCCACATGGCACGAAGCTGGGACCTTTCTACTTTCTCATCCTCGAAAATGATGACCATGGCGTTCCACATGGCACGAAGCTGGGACCCTTTTACATTCTCATCCTCGAAAATGATGTCTTAATGGATGATTCATACTGCCCTACACAAAGAAGTCAACTATGATGATGAACTTAGCTGCAGCTTCTTAATAGCCTTCACAACTGCCTTTATGGCCCTTGAATATGTTGACAATTCTCAGTTAGATAGTCACATTGTAAGTGATTCTCTGTCTTGATTGGCTTTGTAAGATTCACTTCACTATGGCTTGTGGTATACGTGCTCAGAGTCCACTTTCTCTAGGTTCCAACCCTTTATTTGGGTTCAGAACGCGTGATAAACCTGGTGAACTGGCCAAAACTCCTTCCCTCGAGGATGAAGCTGGTTTACCTCCCCCTGGGTCTGTCTGCCAACAGCCTTAAAACAATTATCAAGAGAGAGCAAAAATCTTATATTCTTATTAAGTGAAATGAACACAAGCAGGTCTGTTTCCCACTAGAAAGACCCATATATATATATATATATATATATATATATATATATATATATATATATATATATATATATATATATACACTGGACCTGTCCTGGTGCACTTTGTGTCTTCTAGAGCGCTGCTGACGAACAGGATGTGGCAAGGGTGAACATTCAAGTCGTGGCTCTTCAACCACCCAAACCACGACCACACCATCCCATCCCTCCCATCCACCCACTCCTCCACCTTGGTCAAGTCTACCGAGCATTTCGGTGTCCACTTCGAAAGGTCAGCTAAGCAGCTGGGGGAGGTACGTGTTCATCGATTCATCCAGCGAAGTCCCTCACACACACACACACACACACACACACACACACACACACACACACACACCACACACACACACCACACACACACACCACACACACACACACACACACACACACACACACACACCACACACACACACCACACACACACACACACACACACACACAGTCCTCGTCGCCTCCATGACTTGTGAACTTGCTGTGGCTGAACTCAGAGAACCTCCACACAGCATTTATTCTCCTCAGACTCGCTTATGCCTCTCTCTCTCTCTCTCTCTCTCTCTCTCTCTCTCTCTCTCTCTCTCTCTCTCTCTCTCTCTCCCCCCCCCCCCAACGCCCACCACAAACAGAGGAGCCACGAACAACGGCACAGAGAACGGGTGAGCCACGAACAACGGCACAGAGAAGGTCCACCATCCAACAGGAGGAGCTACATGCACTCACTCCTCCTTCCTCTGTCTCCGACCATCACCACCTGGACCTCATGCTACCATGTCTTGGAGGAAGAAGCTGTTGGGTGAATCCACCCCGCCACCATCACCGCCCTCGTCCCCAGGGTGCATTTCGACGCCGTCACCCCTCACATCATCCGTCCCGCCCATCATCCACTGGGAGAATCATATGAGCAATGTGTATATATAAAAAGAAGAGAAAGGTATATATACTATATACATTTTCACGGTACGACCCTTGAGCACGACGGTACGACCCTTGAGCACGACGGTGCGACCCTTGAGCACGACGGTACGACCCTTGAGCACGACGGTACGACCCTTGAGCACGACGGTGCGACCCTTGAGCACGACGGTACGATCCTTGAACATACGGTACGACTCATGAGCACGATGGCACGACCGTTGAGCACGACAGAACGACTCATGCGCCCGACGGTACGACCCTTGACCACGACGGTACGATCCTTGAGCAAGACGGTACGACCCATGAGCACGACGGTATGACCCATAAGCACGACGGTACGACCCTTATGCACGACTAAATGACCCTTGAGTATGGGGGGGGGGGGCCTGCTGGCCTTCAACCTGACATTTTAAGTAAAGAGTGAGAGGTCAGGGGTCACGGCCATGACCCCCCTTCCCCCCCGAAGTTCCTAACAATTGAGCTCTTGTGGTTGACCCAACGCCCTTGAGCCTTGTCTGGTCTCTGGTTGCCCTCTCTCTCTCTCTCTCTCTCTCTCTCTCTCTCTCTCTCTCTCTCTCTCTCTCTCTCTCTCTCTCTCTCTCTCTCTCTCTCTCTCTCTCTCTAATGCGTCACTACTGCAGCCACCACCACCGGTCACGTCAAAACGCATCATCAGACTATCTGGTCTCGTGTGATACTCGACTCTACAAACATAGGAAACCCTAAGTTTTAAGGGGTTGGGGCAAGACAGACACACTCCACCTTCTCCCGGCTTGCCCAGAACAACTCGCTCAAATTTGTCAAAGTTTCTTGATTGCTTCATCAACTAATTACCCTCCCCTTAATGAAGAAGTAATTAAGGTTCTCCAGGACTGAAATGCATCAGTTTACCACGCGTTCGGGGCCTTCCCGTCCGTGGATATATCTGTAACATGTGACACACGTGTATATGTGTCTTATTCTGTGTCACATGTGTCTGTGGCGTATGTGTTACGCATGTGCCTGTGGCGTATGTGTTACACGTGTGTCTGTGGCGTATATGTTATACATGTGTCTGTGTCGTATGTGTTACACATGTGTCTGTGGCGTATGTGTTACACACATGTCTGTGGCATATGTGTTACACACATGTCTGTGGCATATGTGTTACACGTGTGTCTGTGGCGTATATGTTACACATGTGTCTGTGTCGTATGTGTTACGAATGTGTCTGTGGCGTATGTGTTACGCATCTCGTTACCCCAGCCATGAGAGGGTAATTCAAATGAAAGCTTATCTCAGCTTATCTGATGACCTCCAGGAAATTTACGCACCTCAGCTTAGCTGAGGGGTGTGCAGTTGTTTCCCCTCAGCTTAACTGATTATATGAAAAAGCTAATCTCAGCTTATTTCGTCTTTTATGCCAACTTATATCAGCTTATCTGATGGTATGGAAATGCATTTCCCAGCTTATATAATTGTAATGCATAATGCATAAAATATGTATGTGCACATATGTGCACATAGGAGTTTTATTATGTGAATGAATCCAAAAGTTTATATCAGCTTATCTGACTGTCTCTAAAAGATTCGTCAGTTAATCTAAATTATACAGGTAAGCTTATCTCAGATTATCTGATGGTTGCAGACGGTACTAAGTGCTGACCTTTAAGCTGGCCGCCCAGGGTCGAACGCATAGGTTCGAATCCTGGTTATGCCAATCGGTCCACAGTCAATCCAGCTGTTCATCCAGCTTTAGGAGGGGGTGGGTTAATGACATTGCCCTGATTAGGGTCTGTCACCCGATGGCCCTGATTAGGGCCTCAGTCACCCAATGGCCCTGATTAGGGCCTCAGTCACCCGATGGCCCTGATTAGGGCCTCAGTCACCCAGTGGCCCTGATTAGGGCCTCAGTCACCCAGTGGCCCTGATTAGGGCCTCAGTCACCTAATGGCCATGATTAGGGCCTTAGTCACTAAATGGCCCTGATTAGGGCCTCAGTCACCTAATGGCCATGATTAGGGCCTCAGTCACCTAATGGCCATGATTAGGGCCTTAGTCACTAAATGGCCATGATTAGGGCCTTAGTCACTAAATGGCCCTACATATAAGAGAATACCTAAAAGGTTAAAAAGGAAAATTAGAATGGCTGATGACTTCATGTCTCAGGTTTAGGGTTGGAGATGAAGAGGAGCAGGAGGTCCATCTGGGCTGAGAGACACATGTGTCGCCAGCATCTTGTGATGACCAGGGACGGAGACACTCCGATGTCCTCTCCTGTCAGGGGTGTTGTCCCTTCCTCTCGTCAGGGACAGAGGAGCCCTGATGTCCCCTCCTCTCAGAGGCACCGTCCTTTCCTTCAGCTAGGGACAGAGAGCCCAAATGTCCCCTCCATTTAAAGGCATTACGTCTTCCCTCTTTCTCGTAACTCTTTGCCACACACATGAACTGAAATCCTCAAGTTTATTTTGCCTCATGTTAAGCCTGCCTTACCTCCTCCTCCTCCTCCTCCTCCTCCTCCTCCTCCTCCTCCTTCTCCTCCTCCTCTTCCTCCTCCTCCTCCCCCTCCCCCTCCTCCTCTTCCTCCTCTTCCTCCTCCTCCTCCTCCTCCTCCTCCTCCTCCCCCAGTTGGTGTACGACACAGATGTCCCGGCCAAGTTCCCTCTTGTTTCTATTTCGTCCTGAGAGTAAATACACAACGTGAGCGAGAGTAAAAGCCTCTGGTCTTAGCATTTAATTCCCTTTATGGTTTGGGATTCCATTTTGAGAGAGAGAGAGAGAGAGAGAGAGAGAGAGAGGGGGGGGTCGTGTGTCCAGCCAAACCACGTATATCGTTGTTCTCAGGCTTGCACTTGACACTCTAGTTCTTTGGGTTGTTTATTTGTCTGTGTCCTCTTGTGAGAGGAGAGAGAGAGAGAGAGAGAGAGAGAGAGAGAGAGAGAGAGAGAGAGAGAGAGAGACGCCAGCCGACATGAGGCACCTGGCCCTCGTTCACATCAGGGGCGAGACGATCTTGGTGTTGTAGACACCTTCTTGTCTCCACCTTGTCTTCTGTTGTCTAGTTGCTGGAAGGCTTGGCCCCACTAGGGACGTCAGCTAAAGCCTTCCTCAATAGGCTGATAGACTTAACTGCTGGACTTGTCTGGTGAGGGAGGTGGGGGAGGAGGCCTGGCTAGCTGCCAATGGAGCGACGTAAACAGGAATTCACAAAATGGTATTCGTGCTCTTGTGAAGGTAATTGTGAAACATGATCGCTTGGGGGGAAAATGTCTCAGTGGAGACACGAGAGCCTTCTGTTTCCTCTGTATAGGATACGTTTTTTTAATCTGTTTTTGTGATATTTAATCACATGTGGTTTTGTTTTCATGATAAAACTGTAGTCATGTTTGTGGAGTCTGTCTGGAACTTTGTTTTCAATGGTTTGTGTTGTCTGTCATTGCTCACGAAGTTGTTAAATGTTATGCAAGGGACGTTAGTGAAGTGTTATACCGCGTTCTTAATTTTTCAACGCTTTTTAAATCATTTAAACTCCTCATTTTTCTCTCTCTCGTTTGCAAGACTCGCATAATTACTGTTAAGAGAGAAAGAAAGAAGTGTCTTACACTCTAATCTCAAGGTATATTTATCATGAACAAAGTGCTTTTATGTCTGTTTTCAAAAGTCTAGCCTTTATTATTGAGATTACAAGAAAACGAAATGCCTGAGCATGAGAGAGAAAGGAAACTAGTACAGAATTACAGAACCGTCAAAGGAGAGAGAAATGTTGTCAGAAATTTTCGATAGAAAGAGCTGGGTGGAAACTGGGGGTCTTGGAGGCATTAAACTTAATCAGATTTCGTCTACCCCAGTGGGATATCCTGTCCAAGTCTAAATTTAATTTGGAAGTTGTGTCAAGACGAAATGCGATTGAGTGAGAAGAAGGAGCAGAATTGAAGGATGTGAAGGACTGCAGTGTTGAGTTGTCAGCATATGAGTGTATTTGGATATTTGTGGATAGAAAGGAGAAAAGTGTAGGAGACAAGACAGAACCTTGAGTGACACCGCTGTTGTTGGAGGAAGTGGGAAAGGCTGATCTATCCACAATCAGGGAGATGGATCGGCCAGAAAGGACGCTAGATATGAAGGAGCAAAGTGAGGTAGGGAACCCAAAAGAGGGAAGGTTAGTGATGAGATCCCGATGCCACACTCTGTCAAAAGTTTTGATATGTTAAGGACAAATCCAGAGGATTCCTCAAAATTTTGCGGGAACGATGACCAGACATTAGTACGATAGGAATGAATATCATCAGTGGATCTCGTCTTGTGGAAGCCATACTGGTGATCGGAGAGAACACTGTGAGGTTCTAGATGCCAGAGGATGTGGAAGTTGAGCAGGATTTCAAAGGCTTTTGGAAATGGTAGATGTCAAAGCAATAGGACGATAGTTAAGAGGGATCAGATTGGTCGCCTTTCTTAAGGATGGGATGTATCAGTGCATGTTTCCAAGAAGGAAAAATTCTAGTTTTTAAACGGAAATGGAAAAGACGAGCAAGCACAGGTGCAATTTCAGAGGGACACTCTTTCAGTACACGAGGATGGATGCCATCAGGACCTTAAGCCACGCTTGTGTCCAGAGAAAGGAGCGCTTTTCGGACAGTTCGGAAAGAGATGACGGGAAGAGGCATCGGATTAGTAAGAGAGGCATCAGAGGGTGACGGAATGTTAGAGTCATCCAAGATGGAATTCGAGGAGAAACGGGAACCAAAGAGAGTTGTTTTGTTAGTGGGAGAGACAGCTATAGTACCGTCAGAACGGAAAAGTGAAGGAAAGGTAGAGCGACACGGAGTTGTTAGCGATGCCTTTAGCTGAAAGACCAGAAAGACCTGTCAGTGGATGACGAGGAGAAGTTATCACACTTCCTTTGAATAAAGGAACGTTTGTTGGCCTCCAGAGGGAAGCCTGGCTGGGGGTCGAGTGGGTTAGAACAAGCCCAACCCACCTCACTAGACCTACAGTGCTTAGGTCCCTCCTCACCAGCAGGGGCCGCCCTAGAGCATAGGGCCCGCACCTCCTGAGTTGTAGGGAGGTTTGACCTCAAACAGCCACTTGGCCTCACGAATAACGATGATGATAAATGATAAATGATAGAGGAAGGAGAGGATTTCCAGGCCCCGAAATGCCTGATCCCTGGGCTTGAATTGGCCTCAGAACAGGAACGGTTGACCTGTGGATCGGAAGATGAGGTCGTCTTGGAGGTAGAAGGGGAAAAATTCTGTAGATCGTTTGTCGCTGCAAACAGTGAAGTTTCTACACCATCTTACAGAAAGATTTTGATCTGCCAACATCTTTTCTACTGGATGAAAATGAACTCACTACTTTGGCAGTTGACGAAATAGAATATTGAAAAAAGTGTATCCTGAAGAGAAGCCAGAGTGAGTGAGGTAGCAGTTGGCACAATTAAGACTTGGTGCCAGTTACATTTCAAGATTATAATACATGGAAACAAAATATAACTTCTCAATATTTTTCAGAAAAAAGATTTTCCTTTTGTGAGATATTATATAGACAGACGCGACTCGTACAACTAAGAGTGTGAGGAGTTTGGGATGTGGCACGACAATATGAACCTAGCCAGTGAGAAACAGTGACGCGGATAAGAGCGAAAATAAAGAGGTACCCCCGTACCCCTGTTTAGAAAACGATGATGTGGGTCTGTTGCTGCTACTTCCCTTTGTCAATATCTGTTGTGGAAACGGTAGTTATGGCCTGTTGTATCGCTGTATTGTGTTTTCTGTTTATCTGTTTGTCAGTACAACAGAAACTTGGAGTGCAGAAGTATTTCTTAGAGTCTTGGAAGTGTGAGGAATGATTTCTTATCAAATGATTTCTAATCAGATGATGTAAATATGAGTCAAATGTGTAAGTCTTCCTAATTATTTGTATTTCTGGCGAGACTCTGATGGTAAATATATTTCTCTATAATATCATTTAATTATCAAAAATGATAAAGAAATTATTTGGTCATATTCGAAGAGGATGGTCATAAATGATTTTAAATTAGCACACGAACATTGATCATGTCTCTGATGAGAATTTCAAGATATTAACGGAATATTCTCAGTCAAAATTCCAGGAACACTTTTGCCTGGTAAATGGAATATTGATATTACTGCGAATATTCTCATGAAGTTGTAAGTCATGGTAATATGAGTTCGAAGAAGCGCCACTTGTATGGATGTAGATGTAGATGTATTTTTATGCCCTCCGTCAGTAGCCAGACCACGTAATATCAACTGGGCAACTCCAGGGTGGGCCGCTGTGCTATCTTATTCCTTCCTTGATCCCCTAAGCTTTGGAACTCTTGACCTTCTCATGTCTCCCCTAACAATCGTACCACCTGACTCATAAGGGTGAGAATCGATTACCTCAGACACTCGTATATTATTTTTCCTCTCCATATGTCTACTTCTTCCTATACTCTGCTTCACTTAAGATGTGAACTCGGTAAAGAACATGGGAGATATATAGTTCAATGAACGTAATAACAAAGTGGCGGTAGACAGCACCAGTATAACAACATATGCTGCCATAACAACCAATTCGAGTTATGAAGTACAACACCATGTACTGAGTAAGCTCTATGTACATGTTAGATAAGAACGACAGTGATAATGATAATAACAGAAAAAGCAATTATGATTGTAATAATAATAATGACAATATTGATAATCATAATGGTAATAATAATGATACTTTGTGCTTTTATTTGATCATTAATAGGAATAATGATAATAATACTTTATGTTTTTATTCGTTCTAACCTATGATTCTCTCTCTCTCTCTCTCTCTCTCTCTCTCTCTCTCTCTCTCTCTCTCTCTCTCTCTCTCTCTCTCTCTCCTGCAAGTGAGCAGCAGTGTTACCAGGGGTCCTCCCGACACACACACACACACACGCTGCTCAATAATTCAAAGCCCCCTTCCCCCCCCCCCTCCAGTATGGCGTGTGGTCTGCGAACCTTCACTCGACATTTTTCGCCCTTGTGTCACCCCGGACATAAGGTCTAGTGTGGTGTGCTTGTGGGTTACGCTCCCGGTCATCATGGGGTTGGGGGGGGGGGGGCAAAATTGGATGTGTTCTGGACTTTGACTTAGCTAGTATGGCGTCCCACGGTCTCTAGAGAACACATTCTAGTACAGGTAACTTGTGGTCTCTAGAGAACAAATTCTAGTACAGGTAACTTGTGGTCTCTAGAGAACATAGTGTTGTACAGGTAACTTGTGGTCTCTAGAGAACACATTCTAGTACAGGTAACTTGTGGTCTCTAGAGAACAAATTCTAGTACAGGTAACTTGTGGTCTCTAGAGAACACATTCTAGTACAGGTAACTTGTGGTCTCTAGAGAACAAATTCTAGTACAGGTAACTTGTGGTCTCTAGAGAACATAGTGTTGTACAGGTAACTTGTGGTCTCTAGAGAACATAGTGTAGTACAGGTAACTTGTGGTCTCTAGAGAACATATCCTAGTGCAGGTAACTTGTGGTCTCTAGAGAACATAGTGTAATACAGGTAACATGTAGTCTCTAGAGAACACATTCTAGCAAAGGTAACTTGTGGTCTCTAGAGAACACATTCTAGCAAAGGTAACTTGTGGTCTCTAGAGAACACATTCTAGTACAGATAACATGTGGTCTCTAGAGAACATACTGTAGTACAGGTAACTTGTGGTCTCTAGAGAACACTTGTGGTCTCTAGAGAACACTTGTGATTTCTAGAGAACACAATGTAGTACTGGCGACCTACGGTTTCTAGAGAACACAGTGGAACACTGGAGACCCACTGTGTAGAACTGTAGAGTTATGGAGTTCAGGAGAACACACTGTTCGTGAACAATGTTCTTCATGGTGTAAGTTGATGTGAAGAAAGGTCTCCCTAGTAAGTTTGAATGAAGTTCTCCCATGATTCATCTTTGAATGAAGTTTTCCTTTGTACTCCTAACTTTGAATGAAGTCTTGAGTGAAGTCCTACCCAGTACATGTGACTTTGAATGAAGTCCTGTCCAGTGCATGTGACTTTGAATGAAGTCCTACCCAGTACATGTGACTTTGAAATCCTTCCCAGTACATGTGACTCTGAAGGAAGTCCTGAGATGAAGGAAGTCCTTCCCAGTCCACGTAACTTTGAAGGAAGTCCTACTCAGTACATGTGACTTTGAAGGAAGTCCTACCCAGTACATGTGACTTTGAAGGAAGTCCTACCCAGTACATGTGACTTTGAAGGAAGTCCTACCCAGTACATGTGACTTTGAAGGAAGTCCTACCCAGTACATGTGACTTTGAAGGAAGTCCTACCCAGTACATGTGACTTTGAAGGAAGTCCTACCCAGTACATATGACTTTGAAGGAAGTCACCCTTGATAAGTGTGACTTTGAAGGAAGTCACCCTTGATAAGTGTGACTTTGAAGTTTGGCTGCCTTATTGAAGATCAATTTTGAGTGAAGATCTCCAGCCGAACACCTCTTAATAGAAACTGTAACGAGGAACTGCGTAGATAGATAGCGAGAGAAAGAAAACGGCTCCCACCGGCAACTTCGCTAGATAATACACCCAAAATAACCTTCAAACGTTTTCTTCTCGCTTTGGTTGCCTTCTTACATTTACTGAGGCGAACAGGTAATGCTACACTGAAGTTAAGTTAGGCACAACACTTAAGAGGATTGGATGGTGTAAATGATGATATATGAGAGAGAAATACTATAGCAGACGATAGCTGGTTGTTATAATATATATATATATATATATATATATATATATATATATATATATATATATATATATATATATATATATATAAAACACACCTGAGTGGCCCTAAAATTGATGGTGCCTCTCTCTCTCTCTCTCTCTCTCTCTCTCTCTCTCTCTCTCTCTCTCTCTCTCTCTCTCTCTCTCTCTCTCTCTCGTACACCACACGTGTGTGTGGAGGAACCCGACACCATTTTTTCCTATTCTTCGTTCGAATGTAAATGATCACATTGTATTTCGTGAATGATATGACACACTGAGTGAAGAACTTAAAAGTCTGCGTCAGTGTGATGGTCTTCTACTGAACTGCTGGTCTGTACGGTAGATTATTGGAAGGAATTGAAAAACTGGCTTTTATAAAGGGCCAGGTGCTGGGTGCTAGGGAAAACATGGAGAAGGTCAAGAGTTCCAAAGCGTAGCGGTGTAGGGAAAGAAACAGACAACAGGAACGGCTTTACCCTTGAGCTCCCTTACACCTCCGTCTTGTTTCTCATTAAACAGCAATAAAAAAGTACATTGAGAAATGATTATTAGCCCCCCAGAAAGGCAAGCCATGGCGAACGACGGGAGACATTGGCAGACACGTAACGCGTAATAAGAAACAACGCTAGATGTTGTGGCAGGGGCTGTATTCCCTGGTCGATATTGCTGGCATGTCTGATTGATCGATTTACCTGTGAGGGTCAGCGTGTGGCACTGGCTCTCTCTCTGTGTGTACTGGTTCAACCCCCCAACCCCCCCCCCCTCTTCATCATAATGACTTAACAACCTCCCCCACCCCTCCACCCATCCCCTTGAGCACGATGACTTACCTCGTGGGGTGTGATGACTTTCTCTTTTGAGTACAACAGCAGCAGTCGCCACCACCTCTTTAAGTCATCGTACTTCAAGCCTTAAGTCACGTTACTTTAAGTCGTCGTACTTCTAGCAAACTCTGACTTATTGGCAGACGAAGTTCAGTCGTTGACAGCAACTGTCAACGAATTGAAACTGAACATCCACTGTTCACTGTTCATGTTCTGTACGAGTTGTGGACCCATGACGGGATGGAGATGTGTTCACTGTGAGATCAGGTCATGGTTGTTGGAGTGGGGAGGGGGTGTGGGGGGTCCCACGTGACTGGGTCACCCTGTGTGTGTGTGTGTGTGTGTGTGTGTGTGTGTGTGTGTGTGTGTGTGATCCTACAAATGACCTTGTATGACCCCCGTGCACGACCCGTTACAACCGCGGGGTTGTTGTCAACTTGGACACGACCGTATGACCCCCGTGTGACCTCGGAAGGAAAGTCACATGACCTCATTGGAGGAGGTGCGCGAGAGGGCGTGTGTGTGTTGTGGGCCTTTGACCCCGTATGACCCCGTTGTATGACTCATTAGCTTATGACACACTGTGTTGTGTGTCGTGTTCTCTGGCCATGTTATGACACACTGAGTTGTGTGTCTCATCACCTGTTATCCACTCTACACTAACTAGTGGCCATCTACCTTTCTAGTGTCGTAGATAATGTAGATAGAACCACCCCAGTGTGTGTGTGTGTGTGTGTGTGTGTGTGTTTCTGTGGGTGTTTGTGTTTCTGTGTGTGTGTGTGTGTGTGTGTGTGTGTGTTCATCAAGCATTGTTCGAAGGCACATCCTAGCAGGGAGGTGTTACCGGACTCCTCCTCCGCCGGACTACAAGCCACAAGGTCACCTTCATCAAAGCTCCATCATCGTAAACACGACCACAGTGTTGTGAAGGAACCTCTCGTTCCAAAGGAATCCATCCTTACCCTGCTCCTGCGTGGAGCGTGGCTCTCCCAAACTGCAAAGAACACCAGAAAATGGTTCCTGGGTTTGTGGAATAATGATCATGATAATGATAATAGCATTAATGATAATAATAACAATAATAATGATAATAATAGTAATAATAATATCAGTTATAAGAAGATGCTCCTTGCTGGCGCTATCTTGCAAACGAGGGAAATGGTGATCTCGTATGGGCAATAATAATAATGATAATAATAATAATAATAATGATAATAATAATAATGATAATAATGATAATTTTGCGATATGACAACAACAAGGGTCACGTGGCCCCCTCCCCTCATCTGATTGGGTATAAATCCAGCCAATCACGACGAGGTCTCCTCTTCTTGCACCGATCGCCAGATCTGATTGGCTGTTAGGGTAAATGAGCCGACTCCTGATTGGCTAGGAGGCGCTGGCACGTTGGAGGAGTGACGTGTGTCGTAATGTGCTGACGAGGGAGGGAGGGAGAGAAGGAGGGAGGGAGGGAGGGAAGGATAGAGGGAGGGAGGGAAGGAGGGAGGGAGGGAGGGAGGGAGGGAGGGGTATCCCTCAAGGAGGGTAAGCAAAGTGGAGGGAATTTTTCACACTGAGGAATTCCAGTGAGAGGGAGGGAGGGAGGGAGGGAGGAGGGAATATTGGCGTAGAAGGAGGAGTTCCATCACGTGAGGGCAGCATTTACCAAGAAGGAGGGAGAATGATGGAGGAAGGTCACACTGTAGTGACCAGTGTGTTACTGGAATCATTTGTAGGAATCGTTGCTCTGTGTCACTGGGGCCTAATTAGAGGTCAAATGGCAGTCAGGCAGTTACCACGAGACGACAGTCCTGTAGTGAAAGTAAATTACTGAATAGTGATGTAAACTACTGAATACTCAAGTCAACTACTGAATACTGAGATAAACTACTGAAGTAAACTACTGAATACTGAGATAAATTGCTGAAGTAAACTACTGATTACTCAAGTAAACTACTGAAGAGTGATGTAAACTACTGCTGAATGATGTAAACTACTGAAGAGTGATGTAAACTACTGCTGAATGATGTAAACTACTGAAGAGTGATGTAAACTACTGCTGAATGATGTAAACTACTGAAGAGTTATGGAAACTACTGCCGAATGATGTAAACTACTGAAGAGTGGTGTAAACTCTTGCTGAATGATGTAAACTACCGAAGAGTGATGTAAACTACTGCTGAATGATGTAAACTACTGAAGAGTGATGTAAACTACTGCTGAATGATGTAAACTACTCATTAGTGACTCAAGTAAACCACTCAAGAGTGATGTAAACTACTGACTATTCATGTCTTAAGTAAATGGTTCGTGACAGCGAGTCTCACACACACACATATCAGACCCAGATTAAATTACGGGTCAGCAGTGGGTCCCGTGAGCGCCTACTAGTGTGTTACGCTACAGTGGGGGGATTTCAGCAGTGGGTAAGGCCCCCTGTACCTGTAACATAGACACAGTGGGGGTTCAGCAGTGGGTAAGGCCTCCTGTATCTGTAACATAGACACAGTGGGGGGTTCAGCAGTGGGTAAGGCTTCCTGTACCTGTAACATAGACACAGTGGGGGTTCAGCAGTGGGTAAGGCTTCCTGTACCTGTAACATAGACACAGTGGGGGTTCAGCAGTGGGTTAAGGCCTCTTGTACCCGTAACATAGACAGTGAGGTACAGAGACGGTGCGGGGGGGGGGAGGTGAAGATAGACGTAGCTTTAACTTTCCTAAGTTCTTCCGGGGCGCAGAACACGATCGAGTGGAGGCCAGAACACGAACGGATCCAAGTGGAAGAGTGAAGAACACACGTGAGAGAACAGCCCAGATCACGAAGAACACGAACGGATCCAGTTGGAAGAGTGAAGAACACACGTGAGGGAACAGCCCAGGGAAGAGTGAAGAACACACGTGAGGGAACAGCCCAGAACACGAAGAACACGAACGCATCCAAGTGGAAGAGTGAAGAACACACGCGAGGGGGGGAACACTTCCACTGCATTGTAGTTTGATCACAGGTGAAACAAAGTTAAGTTAGCGAATGGTGAACAGAGAGAACAGAGAGAGAGAGAGAGAGAGAGAGAGAGAGAGAGAGAGAGAGAGAGAGAACGAAGAGACATTGAATTAGTAAAGTAAATGTTTGTGGAACATTTTGGAAATACGAGAATAACATACAACTCTTGGAATTTTGAGGTTGATGAAAGCGTAGAGTAAATAAGACAGGCAATGGTGGGGGGGGGGGGTCAGAGCCGATTGTAGGAACCAGACTGGTGTTATCAAAGTGACCATAATTAACCACAGAAAGACCAGTAAAGATAACGACCGGGAACCAGACGAGGGCACGATGGTTAGAGCGATGCAAACTATGTGTGTAGTGTCATTGCAAACTACGTGTGTAGTGTAATTGCCCTCAGGTGATTGGACAGTTACCGGTTTTGTCCGTTGACTTGAGGAATCACACTGACCATCGCTTGAGTACTACAAGACCGCCGTAAGTAGGTTACTACCAGCGCTAAGTAGAGTTACTTAAGAGGACTAGAAAGTCCCCTGTCCATGCCGCGGTAAGTACGTAGAGCACACGAAGTGGTGATACAGGCGCGGATGAAGGAGGGAGGGAGGGTGGCCCAGCAGACATGGGGACGACCCAGCAGACATGGGGACGGCCCAGCAGACATGGGGACGGCCCAGCAGACATGGGGACGGCCCAGCAGACATGGGGACGACCCAGCAGACATGGGGACGACCCAGCAGACATGGGGACGACCCAGCAGACATGGGGACGACCCAGCAGACATGGGGACGACCCAGCAGACATGGGGACGGCCCAGCAGACATGGGGACGACCCAGCAGACATGGGGACGGCCCAGCAGACATGGGGACGGCCCAGCAGACATGGGGACGGCCCAGCAGACTTGGGGACGACCCAGCAGACATGGGGACGACCCAGCAGACATGGGGACGACCCAGCAGACATGGGGACAGCCCAGCAGACATGGGGACGGCCCAGCAGACATGGGGACGGCCCAGCAGACATGGGGACGGCCCAGCAGACATGGGGACGGCCCAGCAGACATGGGGACGACCCAGCAGACATGGGGACGACCCAGCAGACATGGGGACGGCCCAGCAGGCATGGGGACAGCCCAGCAGACATGGGGACGGCCCAGCAGACATGGGGACGACCCAGCAGACATGGGGACGGCCCAGCAGACATGGGGACGACCCAGCAGACATGGGGACGGCCCAGCAGACATGGGGACGGCCCAGCAGACATGGGGACGGCCCAGCAGACATAGGGACGACCCAGCAGACATGGGGACGACCCAGCAGACATGGGGACGGCCCAGCAGACATGGGGACGACCCAGCAGACATGGGGACGGCCCAGCAGACATGGGGACGGCCCAGCAGACATGGGGACGGCCCAGCAGACATGGGGACGACCCAGCAGACATGGGGACGACCCAGCAGACATGGGGACGACCCAGCAGACATGGGGACAGCCCAGCAGACATGGGGACGGCCCAGCAGACATGGGGACGGCCCAGCAGACATGGGGACGGCCCAGCAGACATGGGGACGACCCAGCAGACATGGGGACGACCCAGCAGACATGGGGACGGCCCAGCAGGCATGGGGACAGCCCAGCAGACATGGGGACGGCCCAGCAGACATGGGGACGACCCAGCAGACATGGGGACGGCCCAGCAGACATGGGGACGACCCAGCAGACATGGGGACGGCCCAGCAGACATGGGGACGGCCCAGCAGACATGGGGACGGCCCAGCAGACATGGGGACGGCCGCGCTACGTGGGCTGCAGAGGAGATCCATCCCTCATGTTTACTAAGATCAGGCGAGGCGCGGCAAGAGCGATGACCCCCACGCGCCAGGAGTCATGGGGGGGGGGCTCCTCCTCCTCCACGCCCGTCACGCGTGCCATCATCATCAACAACACACACACACACACAAGGACACGTTAGGAAACGCGTCATGCGCAGAGTGAATGATGGTCATGGCCTCACGGTCGTCCTACCCTCCCCCCCTCCCCCTCACGCCCCCAGGGTTCGTCCGTCTTCCTTTACGAACGAATGACGAGTTGCCTTTAGTTCGTGACTTGGTCAACCAGTGGGTGTTCACTACCTCTTCGCAGGCTAGACCTCGGCTTCTGGGGTCGTATGCAGAAAACTTCTTAGAATGCTTAAGTATGCTTAACCCCAAAGAATTTTACTTAACGTTAAGAATTTTGCTAAGCATGTTTCTGAAAGCTGCCCTACGCTTAAGTATTTGCTTAGCAGACGACAAATTTTGACCCAAACTGCATTCCATACTTCTTGAATCTTATGCTTAAGTTTTGCTAAGCATCGTGCTTAGTCCTTTTCTGTGTGGCACTTAAGTCACTTGCTCAGCTAAGCATAAAGATAAGCAGAAATATAAGAATTTTTCTGCACTGGCCTGCAGCACCAGAGATAACAGACCCTTACTTGTGTTATCAACATGGCTTATATATGACCTCAGAACCGTATCTTTCCTATCATCTCGTGTTTCTTCTCCTGGTTTATAGAGGTATACAGGTGTTGGCCAACTCCCATGTTCTACAATGTCCATTGTCTTCATAGATTTGGGAGAAGGGGGGACGTGATGGGTGGGTTAATCTGTGTTACGCATCTTCGTTCGCTAACGCTAATGCTCGTTGACCACATTGGTCGTTAGATGATGGTCGTTGACACCCGTCTTGGCTCGTCTGTGTCTCCTTGTCTGTCTTCCCGTCTGTTCTAGCCCGTCCTTCAGATTTTTTTTTCTTTGTGCCAACCATCCTGCCAGCGACCAGCAGCCCAAATCATGTTACCAACCAGCCCCCTCAACTGTTGAATAATATCACACGACCCCAGGTCTCTCTCTCTCTCTCTCTCTCTCTCTCTCTCTCTCTCTCTCTCTCTCTCTCTCTCTCTCTCTCTCTCTCTCTCTCTCTCTCTCTCTCATATTCTGTGAGGCCGGTGATGATTTATCTGAGGATGCTCACAAGCGCTCACGGGCGTGACCTGAAGGTGTTGTGCCCTGCACAGACCCCCCAGTGCAACCCTCTTACAGTTGCACAGCCCGAACACGACCCTTGTATAGGTCGTCTAAGATGCCTGTGTATTGCATGGGCTGTTTATGTTCTTAGTACGCCTTAGTTTGAGCCTCATTTCTCCAGTAATACATAATTCGTTAATACGAAATAATCGTCTATTTTCTACGCTTTAATGAACTTCGTAGTCCACCCTCTTGGCGGGAACACTACACAGAGAACTTGACGAACATTGCAACCATCTTCAGCCACAAGCAAGAGAGATTTTTTTTAGATTTTTTTACCTTCATCTAGGATTTGTGTTGACTGTCTTCAACCACACAGGAAAAATATATTTTCATTCGTGTATAAGGACTGATTGCAGAGCTGTGTCGGGGAATGATCGACCATGTCTTCTGATGTGGCTTTGGACAAGAGTACAATTATAAACTCTCTGTGTCATATTTTGACCCCCCGTGTTGTGAGTAAGTTGGTGTTGCACCATACCTGGATTGTGGACATTGTTGTAAGGTTGTGGTTCAGGGAGGAAGATGGTGTAGTTATTCGTTAAACGAGTAGTTAATGACGCTATTAAACCGATAAAATTTCGTTATTATTATCAGAGGTCGTCTGGGTGAAGAGAGGTTCCTGATCATTAACTTATAACCTCATAATTTCCTTATCTAATTAGTCATTTAGATCAACAGTCTTTATACATTTTCTCTCTTTTATTTGTATTCTCATGACGTTCATGACTGGTCCCTACTGTGTGGAGACGTCCACTGGACTTGGTGGGGGAGAGACGTGAGAAGCGGTGGGGACGAGTTGACGAGAGGTGATAGGCTGCGACGAGGTCCGACAGGGGGTGCGACAGGTTGCGACAAGCTGCGCCACTCTAAGACAGGTGTTGTGAGGGAAACACGGCAGCTGGCACTATGCAGAACGCTCCCCTGGCATCCTAGTGAGGCTGGAAGTCTCCTGTGTAATAGTTGCAGGCCCTTAGCATTTGAGGTTCAAGGTCCGTGAGGGCTGTCGCCGGTCGTCGATGCCCGGAAAGAAAAGAGGAGACATCATCTCAGCGGACGAAAGGGGGAATGTCGAACTGAGGTGACAGCATCAACGGTACGCTGAGGTCCTCCTCAGAGGGTCTGGGTGTCGAGGGTCGGCCTTGTGAATGTCGCCAGCATGTCCAGGTCACCCAGGCATTGTGGCTATGGGCACGAACGCTCCTCGTAGGAGGCTGTGTGGTGCGCCACTTCTTCACTCACCCTCGGGAGGCAGTGAAGGACGACCTCTGTTTACATGAATCGTTGGACAGATTAAATGTTTGATCACGTTCAAGGGAGAGTGAGCCCGTCAGGCCTCGCGGACGTTGAAGTTCTGGTTCAAGACGAGTCTCTTGGCGACTCCACCTTCCCCTGCAGGCTGCTGACCTGACCTCCAGTTGACCTGACTAACGTATAGCAGCAGACAAACACAACACGAACACACACACGGTGTATGTCCGTCAGTTCTGTACAACACCAGCAAACTGGACCTGTATCACGTGTCATTATCAAACACATCCTTATCTTCTCCTTATCTGTTGTCTGCTGAGCTCCCAGAGTCCTTATCTTGGTCACGTGAGAATGATTGACACAACCTGAGTCTTGACGACCCTACTGTAAGGTTGGTGGTTTAGGTTGTGAATGTGCCGCCTGGCGGGGCAGTAACAGGTGATGATTATATTTTGGGCGGGATTATATGGTGAACTTTACACACACACACACACACACACACACACACACACACACACACACACACAGGCTACAGAACACGAGTCAAACTGGAATGTTTTGAGGATTAATTTGCATTTTCATTTATTATTATCATTATTATTATTATTATTATTATTATTATTATTATTGTTGTTCTTGTTGTTGTTGTTGATGTTATTATTATTATCATTAATGATGATATTATTATTATCATTAATGATAATATTATTATTATTATTATTATTATTATTATTATTATTATTATTATTATTATTATAATTATTTTTATTGTTATTATTATTATAATTATTATAATTATTATTATTATTAGTAGTAGTAGTATTGTTAGTATTATTATTGTTATTATTATTATTATTATTATTATTATTATTATTATTATCATCTTAAACATTGTATTAGTTAACTTTCCCTGTTCATATTAAGTTGTCTGTTTGTTCGTGTGTTTATAATGTGTTTGGCCAGGTATGGGGTCCACGTGTCGCTGAAATAGGTCAGGTCATGTCTCATAACGAGGAGAAATTGGCCAGCGTCTAAGTAGCGCTCTCTGTGCGTCGTCGTAATACGCTCTCTGTGCGTCGTCGTAATACGCTCTCTGTGACTCGGAAAAATTCGACGCAAATCTACGCATTTTCTTCGTTGTTTACACACCCAGTTTCACATAGACATTCAAAGGTGAGAAATTCGCCAGTTATTGTAAGAGTAATCCAGTCACTAAAGCCTAAATACGACCCTTGAGCACGACGGTACGACCCTTGAGCACGACGGTACGACCCTTGAGCACGACGGTACAACCCTTTAGCATAATGGTACGACCCTTGAGCACGACGGTACAACCCTTGAGCACGACGGTACGACCCTTGAGCACGACGGTACGACCCTTGAGCACGACGGTACGACCCTTGAGCACGACGGTACAACCCTTGAGCACGACGGTACGACCCTTGAGCATAATGGTACGACCCTTGAGCCCGACGGTACAACCCTTGAGCACGACGGTACGACCCTTGAGCACGACGGTACGACCCTTGAGCATAACAGTACGACCTTCAAGGCCATTACAGTCCCCCCCCCCCTACTTGTTGCTCATATCAAAGTAACAACGGTTATTAACAACGTACGACCTACTGCAACATACAACCCACTGTGATCTATAACACACGGTTGTGATGGCTTCTTCAGCTCCTCCCTGCCTCGTAACATGATAACACAACGGTTGTGATTCGTCCAGGGCTCTGGAAACTGGCTCGTTCGTCTTGGTTACGTGTATGACACAGATGGCTCGCCCACCCACCCACCAGCTGACCTTCAGTAGCACCAGCTGGCGGGATAGTCTCCCTGAGTTGGAAACCCCAGGGAGTGAGAGGGAGTCGAAGGGAGGACTTGAGAAAGATGATTGGCTTCCCTCTTGTCAGACGATGGTTACGATGGTTTGCGATCTCCAATGGTCGTTAACGACTGGACTACTTCCATCAGTGGTAGTTAATCGAGCACCTTCGTTCATTTGATCATCATGATACACGTCTCGATTGCCTGTAAACTACTGAATCACCTTGGGTCTTATCATTCCCAGACTTGTGTCTTTCTTAAAACGACCGTCAGCCAAGTGATGCTGACACACACACACACACACACACACATGATGCTGACACACACACACACACATGATGCTGACACACACACACGCACACGCTTTTGCTGACATCGTAATCAGGAGCTGAGGGTTGTCAGCCGGTAAAGTGTGTGTGTGTGTGTGTGTGTGTGTTTAGGGGGGGGGGGTGTCTGGAAGAGCTGGTGTTGCTATCCAGACCCACGTCTCAACAGAGAGAGGGGGGGGGGGGCCTCCGAGATGTAGGTGTCGTGGCTGAACACGAGTTGTAAGGACTGTGGACAGATGTCGCTCGTGTTTGTTTACCTTCTCAAGTGGAGGGTTCTATAGACAAAGTGGATGGCTCCGCGGACCACATCGAGGGTACGGGGGGGTTTGAGTTGATGGTTCTCCCCGTTGATGACTGCGTTGATGTCTTTAGTTCAAAGGCGAGGGTCTCTGTGCCTCAGGTTGATGTCTAAATAGGTGGAAAGTTAAAGGTGGTCTATTATGCTCTGCAGGAAGAGGGTGGTATGAAAGGGTGGCCCTTCTCCTCCCTTTCTTATATTACGCTTCTTCTACGATATGGAGTAATAGGGTCCGTTACACCTCTTCTACGATAGACATATGGAGTAATAGCGTCCGTTACACCTCTTCTACGATAGACATATGGAGTAATAGCGTCCGTTACACCTCTTCTACGATAGACATATGGAGTAATAGCGTCCGTTACACTTCTTCTACGATAGACATATGGAGTAATAGCGTCCGTTACACCTCTTCTACTATAGACATATGGAGTAATAGGGTCCGTTACACCTCTTCTACGATAGACATATGGAGTAATAGCGTCCATTATTGCGTTAGTTGACCTGACCAGGAGTGATGGTGGCGCCATGTTGGATCTGAGGGTTGAAAAAGAAAATTTTACCTGACGCAGGAGAGGCATGACGCACGAGAGGCATGACGCAGGAGAGGCATGACGCAGGAGAGGCATGACGCAGGAGAGGCATGACGCAGGAGAGGCATGACATAGGAGAGGCACGACGCAGGAGAGGCATGACGCACGAGAGGCACGACGCAGGATAAGCATGACGCAGGAGAGGCATGACATAGGAGAGGCACGACGCAGGAGAGGCATGACGCACGAGAGGCATGACGCACGAGAGGCATGACGCACGAGAGGCATGACGCACGAGAGGCATGACGCACGAGAGGCATGACGCAGGAGAGGCATGACATAGGAGAGGCACGACGCAGGAGAGGCACGACACACGAGAGGCATGACGCAGGAGAGGCATGACGCAGGAGAGGCATGACGCGGGAGAGGCATGACGCGGGAGAGGCATGACGCACGAGAGGCAAGACGCACGAGAGGCATGACGCCGTAAGCACGAGAGGCATGACGCACGAGAGGCATGACGCACGAGAGGCATGACGCACGAGAGGCATGACGCACGAGAGGCATGACGCAGGAGAGGCATGACGCCGTTAGCCAGACGGAAGGTTACGAGTTCGCATTCGCTTGAAATGGAATGTCCTCCTGTGCTGGGAGGGCGGGCCGAGCCCGTCGTGCTGTACACAAACTGTGTGGAGAGGAAAGGATTCGTTCCCTGAAGTTAGGGCAAAAGTCTGAGGTGTTTCTATCCCTGAAGTGACAGAAGACAGACCAATATTGACAGTTGTATTGACGGGAGGTTTGGCTGTGCTCCGAACTGAAACTAAACACTGGAAAAGAGAGAAAAAAAAAAAGAAATGGTTTATCCACAGTACAACCTCCTGGGAAAACATGGTCAGTCTTTTCCAAACTGTGGAAGGTTCTCATCCCTGGCTCGTGTCACCCGCTCCTCCTGGAGTAGCTGACGTGGAAACTTTGTCATTTTCTTGGTTTAGCTGCGGAAAGAATAGGTTAATGTAGTGTGCTAAATAGAACGATATATCCGAACGTTACAAAAACGTTATTTATTTTTTTTTTTTTTTGTAGGTTTGATAGATAGGTTTGATAGATTGTGTCTACCCATGTGTGTTTATTTGTATTTTTTTTTTTTTTTTTGGGGGGAAGGGGGCTATTATACCCCCGACAAACTACCTAGGGCCAAAAGACTGTAGAAAACGACGTAAGTTCCTCACTAGGGGGGTAGGGGGGCTGGGGTTAACACGTAGATCAAAAAAAAAACTTGAGACGCGTACTGGAGAAAAGTGGGCTAAGTGTTGTTAAGTTGTGTGCCAGTGGGGGATAGCAGGGTGGGCCAGTGGGGGATAGCAGGGTGGGCCAGTGGGGGATAGAGAGGTGGGCCAGTGGGGGATAGCAAGGTGGGCCAGTGGGGGATAGAGAGGTGGGTATATTGTGGGCGAGAGGTGTGTGGGAGTTGTATGTATGGTGGGATGGTTGTGAGGGGCCACGTGTAAGGGGCGGGGAGGGAGAACCCTCTCTCTCTCTCTCTCTCTCTCTCTCTCTCTCTCTCTCTCTCTCTCTCTCTCTCTCTCTCTCTCTCTCTCCTCGCAAGAGACAATGGTGGGTGGCTGTATGAAGTTACTGGCCGGAGTGACGTGGTAGAGGGAGGAGGGGCGAGGCCCCTCTGGTTACATGAGACACTCAGGGTCAGTAATGCTGTTAAGGCAGGTGTCACTGTAGTGCAAGTAGGGGAGAGAGAGAGACACAGTGGGTGTGGCACAGTAAACATGACACAGTCCAGGCAAGCGACACAGCTGTAGTAATGACACAGTTAAGGGAGGTGAGGCTGGTAGAGCAGGTAGCATAGCCAATGCGACACAGTCAAGGTAGATGACACAGTAGATGTAGATGACATAGAGTAGATAACACAGTAGATGTAGATGACACAGAGTAGATAACACAGTAGATGTAGATGACACAGAGTACATAACACAGTAGATGTAGATGACACAGAGTAGATAACACAGTAGATGTAGATGACACAGAGTACATAACACAGTAGATGTAGGTGACACAGAGTAGATGACACAGTCAGAGTGAGTGACACAGTGTGGGAGACACAGTCATGGTAGATAACACAGTTAGGTATATCATCACAGACACGTAGGTCAGTTATGTTAACGCTCTCGTCAAAACACCTTCTCATAGATAGATAGATAGATGAATAGATAGATAGATAGATAATGAATAGATAGTTGGCTGTCCCACAATAGCTGTGCCTCTGTATACAGCGTGGGTGTGTGTGTGGGTGTGTGTGTGTGGGTGTGTGTGTGTGGGTGTGTGTGTGTGTGTGTGTGTGTGTGTGTGTGTGTGTGTGTGTATGTGTGTGTGTCTGTGGAGGGACGGGAGGATAAAGTTGCAGACGATGAATAGTTTGTGTGGGAAAGGGGAAGAGCGAGAGAGGCGCTTGAGGGAAGGGGGGTAAAGGGATGGAAGGCGACGGAGGAAAGAGGAGGGAGTTCTGTGCTAGGCAGGGAGATGGAGTGAAATAGATAGATGGAGGTGTGAAAGACGACACGCCGAAGGGAAGATATGGTCATATATTTTGATTAGCTTAGCACACGTATGGCCATGGAATGGGTCTGTGTGGCATATGTATATATACACTGAGGTAATTATATGGCTTTAGAATGTATATATGAGATGTATATATGTAGATGGTATGTTGATGATATGTAAATTAGGTTAGAACGGCCTCTTTCAGTGAGTACAACACTTGTGTTAAAACCTGGTAGAATGGTTGTGAATGGTGAGCACCAGTTTGGGAGTTCGTTTACCTTGGACGTCATGAGAGGAACAGGTCAATTTCAGTGATACAGAATTATTTCAGTGATACAGAATTATTTCAGTGATACAGAATTATTTCAGTGATACAGCATTATTTCAGTGATAAAGAATTCAGGACAGTACGCCGGTGCACGAAACTTGGAAGGGAAAGTTAAAAAAAAAGTTCGGTAGGCTTGTGAGCGTGTTGTGAGCGTGTTGTGAGCGTTTTGTGACCGTGTTGTGAGCGTGTTGTGAACGTGTTGTGACCGTGTTGTGAGCGTGTTGTGAATCGGCCTGTAATGAGGTTAGCTTAAGGGGAACGATGGTGTATCACACAGTAATATAATAACTGCTAAACTGTCGATATATATATATATATATATATATATATATATATATATATATATATATATATATATATATATATATATATATCGACAGCGACAAAGCAAAATATATATATATATATATATATATATATATATATATATATATATATATATATATATATATATATATATATATATATATGTATATTCTTTCTTTCATACTATTCGCCATTTCCCGCATTAGCGAGGTAGTGTCAAGAACAGAGAACTGGGCCTCTGAGGGAATATCCTCACCTGGCCCCCTTCTCTGTTCCTTCTTTTGGAAAATTAAAAAAAAAAGAAAAAAAACGAGAGGGGAGGATTTCTTATCAAGGGAATAATGGACAGATAAAAAGCGTTGAGTTCTGTACAGTACATAGAGATGATAGATAGTGACTATCTAAAAGTATTCATAAGAAAAGATAAGAGTCGCGAAGGAGGAGTTTGTGACGTCATGTGTGTTGTAGATACTACGTCATGCGTATCTCAGAGTGATTCGTCTTTGTTTACCCTTTCGTTGCTGGCCTGTTCCAGGCTGGTCTTGCCCTCAGGCCATGTCATGCTGCACTGCTTAGAGTGCCACGCCTTCTCCCGGGGTGCCATCTTCCAAAGGTAAACAGAATATCTTTGAAATCTCCTGGAAATTCTATTCTTAAGGGGGGAAAAGATATATATAGAAGGCCTTTCCCTCTTTCCCTAAATTCCCTGGAAAGGGTCCGCCACGCCACACATCTTCAAAGGCCTCGATGTCTTAAAAGGTCTTCCCTTGGGGACACAGAGCCCCTGGCCTCTTGCCCTAAGCCTCATGGAAGGTGCTGTCTCCTGCAGGAGGGTGTAACCTGATCGGATTGTGTATAGGGGGCCAGTGTACCCTTCTCATGCTACTGGAAGACCACACTTGCCTTTAAAAGCTACTAGAAGACCACACTTGCCTTTAAAAGTTACTGGAAGACCACACTTGCCTTTGAAAGCTACTGGGGGACCACACTTGCCTTTGAAAGCTACTGGAAGACCACACTTGCCTTTGAAAGCTACTGGAAGACGGCGCTAAAAGCTTCCTAGAATTCCTTGCTCCCCTTCTCGCCTCATGGAAGACCTCATCTCCCAAAGCATCCTGGAAAGTTTGCCTTTTTTTTCCCCCTCAGACTTCATGAAAGCTTCACATCTTTCCAGAACATCACCTGGAATCCCATCGTCGACCTAAAATCCTTTGAAGAGCTCCTGGTTTCTCCTAAGACCTTCCAGGAAGACTTAGATCGTCTTCAGGTAAGACACACTCTATCCCCTCCCAGTAAATGCCTGGCTAAGGATCCCTCATCAGGTGTCATCGAAGAACAGAGTCTCCTACAACACTACTGGAATGCTTTCCTCTTCCTTCCAGACCCTCCTAGGCTCTGCAAGACCCAGAACTCCTGCCTTCATCATCTTCCAGGCAGCATCCACTCCTTCCACACCTTCTTGGCGATCCACGTCTCCTGCCTCAAGTCCCTTGGAAGGCACATGTCCATCTTCAGATATTCGTGAGATGCCATATCTTCACACTCTCTGTACAGGAGAAGGTTGTGTCCTGTGATCGAACCCAGCAGTACGCAGCACCGGCGCCGTCCCTCTGAGGGCGTTACAGGATCTCCTGGGGATCCTACAGCGTTCCGAGTCACCCTAACATACCTCACAGGATCTAGTCTTTCCAGAACCTCTTCTAATATTCTTCGACCTTCCCCGAAAGTTCTTCAGGTTCTTCGTTGTCTCCTGAGACCGCCTGGAAGTTACTTTCCTTTCCTAAACCTTCTGGGAGGTTTTGGCCTCTCCCTCTCTCTCTTTTAGATTTCCTGGAGTACTTCCCTCTATCTTAAACCCTTTTTTTCTTTAGAGTCTCCGGCTTTTTCTAAGCCTTCCCAAAGGCTGCTCCAGCCTTTGCTGAATTACTTTGATGTCTTTACCCTTTCCTTAATCCTCCTGAAGGGATCCGCCCTTCCCCCTAAGGCTCCCCCTGGAGACTTCCTCCTTTTCCAGACGGCTCGGACGCCCTGGTCTCCCCCACTGGCTACCTCAGTCTGTGGTCCTCCCCTTCCCCTTCCAGGCCGATCGAAGCGCCGGTGTTGGAGACCTCTCGTTAGCTGGATACAGTCTCTGACCCCCTACCGGAATATGACCCAATAAGCTTTGGTGGGGGGGGGGAGGGGGGGACAATAGCGTCCATGTCGCCACCCCTTCACACCAGGCTTATTAGAGTGGTTAAAAAGGCTGCTTGTAAGACGGCTAATGGGGTAATTAGGGAGGTAATGGGGGGGCGGGGCAGATGTTGGTAACGATGGTGTGGGATGGCGCTACGTGTAAGGCAAGGGTCGCGACCAGACAGATTTCACCTTTCCTCATTTGTTATCCATCTTTCTGAAGGGAAGAAAAAGGAAGAATATGAGATCAATATTATCTGAATAGATTTCATTTTTGTCTTCCTCTCCGATATGTCCTGTGGTACCATGCTCAGAGCTGGACGCGTCCGGTGTGACATTGTCTTAGTATTCGTAAGGGAAAGACAATGAGTTTGGTCTGGGTGTCTTCTGCTGCTGGTGCTGGTGGTCGTCCAAGGTTCCGTCCAGAAAGCCAAGCAGATCTGGAAGGGGAGGAGGAGGAGGGGTTTGCTTTCTCTCTCTCTCTCTCTCTCTCTCTCTCTCTCTCTCTCTCTCTCTCTCTCTCTCCTCTCTCTCTCTTTACGTGTTCCGTTCCTGGACTTATTTAGATATTGCTGATCGCATGGGTGCATTTGCTGCCGCTGGTAAGAAGCCTTTCAAAGCGAGATAATTAAAAGAAAAAGAGAAAAATCGTAACCCAAGATATTTTTTTTTCAGCCTCCTTTTTTTTGGGGGGCGTTCTGACCTGGTGCACTTAACCTAACCTGGGCAGGGTGAGCGGAAGTGGGCGTACTGCACGACCCCTGGGCACGACGGTACGACCCTTGAGCACGACGGTACGACCCTTGAGCACGACGGTACGACCCTTGGGCACGACGGTACGACCCTTGAGCACGACGACGGTACGACCACTGAATACGACGACGGTACAATCCTTGAGCATGACGGTGCGACCCTTGAGCACGACGACGGTACGACCCTTGAGCACGACGGTACGACCCTTGAGCACGATGGTACGACCCTTGGGCACGACGAAGGTACGATCCTTGAGCACGACGGTGCGACCCTTGGGCACGACGAAGGTATGATCCTTGAGCACGACGGTACGACCCTTGGGCACGACGAAGGTACGATCCTTGAGCACGACGGTACGACCCATGAGCACGACGGTACTACTCTTGAGCACGACTGTACGACCCTTGAGCACGACGGTACGACCCTTGAGCACGACGGTACGACCCTTGAGCACGACAGTACGACCCTTGAGCACGACGGTACGTCCTTTGAGCATGACGGTACGACCCTTGAGCACGACGGTACGACCCTTGAGCATGACGGTACGACCCTTGAGCACGACGGTACGTCCTTTGAGCCTGACGGTCTGACGTTTGACCCCGAGCCATGTTGGTCAGGTCAAAGGCCAGGTCACCTCGTGAGTGTACGATTCTGTGGAGCTGAGATGAATAAGATGCTAACCCACGCACCATAGCAGTGAGTGGCAGTAAGGGCCATGGCAGCCTTGTCCCTCAAGGGAGACATGAGACTAATGATAACGATAATCACAATATGAAAAGGATACGTGTTCCTTTTTTTACAGAGCAGAGAGAGAGAGGGTCTCTCTCTCTCTCTCTCTCTCTCTCTCTCTCTCTCTCTCTCTCTCTCTCTCTCTCTCTCTCTCTCTCTCTCACACACACACACACACACACACACACAAAACTCTCTCTCTCTCTCTCTCTCTCTCTCTCTCTCTCTCTCACACACACACACACACACACACACACACAGGGTTTTGCCCCCTGGTTAACGTTAGTTTAGTGTCGTGGTGGAGGAGGAAGAAAAAAAATTGAGCTTTTCAGAATCATCTGCGAATTGTGGACGAGAGAGGGGGGGGGGAAGGGGTTGGAGCGCGCGCGCGCTCGCGCGAAACGAGCCGGCGAATTGAAGGGGCGGAGGGAGGGTTGTGTGTGTGTGTATTTAAGGGAGCAAATGAGCCGTGTGGATGGGCAAGGCGGTGGTTAATGAGGGAGCTCGTGAGTGAGGTGTGAGGAGCGACATGTGAGGATGAGTTGGCTGACGAGCCCTGCGGGGGAATTGGGGTGGGAGGAAGGGCGGGGGGAGAGGGATAGAGGGGGGATAGGTAAATATATATAGGGAGGACAGGATGGGATAGGTAGATGGGTAACCATATAGGGATGGATAGGTAGATAGTTAACCATATACGGAGGGATAGGTAGATGGGTAACCATATAGGGATGGATAGGTAGATAGGAAACCATATACGGAGGGATAGGTAGATGGGTGACCATATAGGGATGGATAGGTAGATAATTAACCATATACGGAGGGATAGATAGATAGGAAACCATATAGGGAGGGATAGGTAGATGGGTAACCATATAGGGAGGGATAGGTAGATAGGTAACCATATACGGAGGGATAGATAGATAGGAAACCATATAGGGAGGGATAGGTAGATGGGTAACCATATAGGGAGGGCAGTGAAGGAAGGATAGACACATCAACATGACGGGAATGATAGACAGACGACGAAGCCCACAGTATAACCCGGTCATAACACTTAACAACTAGCCATAGCCTCCACTCCCCACTGCAAACCCTACGTGATCATCACCACAAAGTGGGCCTCCTAGTCAGAAGCTAGGGGTCTCTCTCTCTCTCTCTCTCTCTCTCTCTCTCTCTCTCTCTCTCTCTCTCTCTCTCTCTCTCTCTCTCTCTCTCACCCGCGTTTCCCATAGATTCTGTGCGCGTCGTCCAGCCCCACGAGGGAGCTGTGGTTTCGGTGCATTGCACATGACAGCTAGCGAATGGATGTGAGCGAAGGTGGCCTTTCGTGGTCATGCTTCTGGCGCTACCTCGCTAACGTGGGAAAGGGCGATCAAGTATAATGAAAGTAGATATAAACCAAACTAGAACAGAGGTGTCAGAGCTGAGCGACCTGCTGTATTGAAGTAAGTGTAGGAGGCTATATATATATATATATATATATATATATATATATATATATATATATATATATATATATATATATATATATATATATTATCTCTTGGAATAATCATTTTTTTATGAATGAATTGGAAGTAATAAATAAAGACTCAAGCAAATAAACAAGTATATATATATATATATATATATATATATATATATATATATATATATATATATATATATATATATGATATGCTTTGACAGAGAGAAAACGGACACCTAAGTTTTTTGATGGTACACTCTTTAAGAACGTTAACCAGAGGTTAACGTTCAAAAATTATGTAAAAACATGAAAGTAGACGGCGAAATGGACCCTTTGACCATCAGAAAATGACAGATAGACTAAAAGGAAATAAACTATATGAAGATAATAAGATAATGTATTAAGATAAGTAAGAGAAGGAAGAAAATGTATTCACTCTGCCTCTATGTTACCAGCTCCGCGTCCAAGGCCATCGGGTGCGATATATTGGCCAAAAAACGAGTGAAATGTCTGGGGGAAAAAACCTGTAATTACTTTGGCTAGATTTATTGCTCTTATAGATCGTGTAGGGGAGAGGAATTACTTTGGAATTTCGAGGGATAACGATGCTGTTTTCCTGTGGGGCGGGGTGGCGACGGGAATGGATGAACGCAAGCAAGTATGATTATGTACATGTGTATGTAATATCTGCGTATGTGTACGGATATGTATGTATATGTATGTGTTGTGGGCGTTTATGTATGTATATGTGTTTGTGAATGGTTGGGCCCGTCTTCGTCTGTGTCCTGACGCTACCTCGCTGACGCGGGAAACAGCGGTTTTATATATATATATATATATATATATATATATATATATATATATATATATATATATATATATATATATATATATATATCACCTCATAAACTGTATATGTATATTTTAACTGTACAGTGACACGAGAGTGACTTAATTGTATACGTACACGAGAGTTGACTTAATTGTATATTTACATGTAAGTGACTTACTTTTATACTTACATGAGTGACTTAATTAAGTTTCGTACATATTACTACGATTTATGTCTTTATGTCCAGACACAATTTGCATATGATAATGACTGAAGGAATGTTAAATTATCTCGACCCAGTGATTTGAGTTAATGTGCCGGACAAGGTAATTAAGCTACGGACTAGGTAATTAAGGTACAGACAAGGTAATTAAGCTAAGGACAAGGTAGTTAAGTTACGGACAAGGTAATTAAGCTACGGACAGCATAATTGAGCTACGGACAAGGTAATTAAGCTACGGATAAGGTAATTAAGATAAGGACAAGGTAATTAAGCTACGGACAAGGTAATTAAACTACGGACATGGTAATTAAGCTATAGACAACGTAATTAAGCTATGGACAAGGTAATTAAGCTACGGACAAGGTAATTAAACTACGGTATTTGAAGCATTAAGTCATCGTATTTTAAAGATGACTTAATTCTATTTAAGGGATCGCGTTATCGTATTTCATGTATTCATTTATTTAAGGGATTGAGTTAACCCACTTAAAGAAATTACCCTTCACATTTTAGGGATTAAGTTAGCGTATCTCATGGCCAAGCTTCAACCTTTTAGGGATTTGTGGTAATTGTATAATTAAGGTATTTTAAGTCACTCTTTGTTTCAGAAAGTAAATGAGTTAATAGATAGGTAACCTGGTTTTAGGAATCAATTATCACGTTTACATAATTGCATTATCACGCTTACCATATCTTACTGTGATTAGTGAGGGATTGGTAGAAGATTAGTGAGGGATTGGTAGATTAGTGAGGGATTGGAAGATTAGTGAGGGATTGGTAGAAGATTAGTGAGGGATTGGTAGATTAGTGAGGGATTGGTAGAAGATTAGTGAGGGATTGGTAGAAGATTAGTGAGGGATTGGTAGATTAGCGAGGGATTGGTAGATTAGTGAAGGATTCGTAGAAGATTAGTGAGGGATTGGTAGAAGATTAGTGAGGGATTGGTAGAAGATTAGTGAGGGATTGGTAGAAGATTAGTGAGGGATTGGTAGATTAGTGAGGGATTGGTAGAAGATTAGTGAGGGATTGGTAGAAGATTAGTGAGGGATTGGTAGATTAGTGAGGGATTGGTAGATTAGTGAGGGATTGGTAGAAGATTAGTGAGGGATTGGTAGAAGATTAGTGAGGGATTGGTAGAAGATTAGTGAGGGATTGGTAGATTAGTGAGGGATTGGTAGAAGATTAGTGAGGGATTGGAAGATTAGCGAGGGATTGGTAGATTAGCGAGGGATTGGTAGATTAGTGAGGGATTGGTAGATTAGTGAGGGATTGGTAGAAGATTAGTGGGGGATTGGAAGATTAGCGAGGGATTGGTAGATTAGCGAGGGATTGGTAGATTAGCGAGGGATTGGTAGATTAGCGAGGGATTGGAAGATTAGCGAGGGATTGGTAGATTAGCGAGGGATTGGTAGATTAGCGAGGGATTGGTAGATTAGTGAAGGATTCGTAGAAGATTAGTGAGGGATTGGTATAGGATTAATCTGATTATCTTGTTTAAGGGATTAGATAATCGTTACTTAGGGGATTAAGTTGTTCTACTTTGTAGGCTAAGTTGTCAGTACACAAGAGATAAAGTTACCTTCGCTACGTGAAGATGTAAATAGGGGATTAAGTTGCCTTTGTGACGTGAAGATGTAAATAGGGGATTAAGTTACCGTCGCTACGTGAAGATGTAAGTAGGGGATTAAGTTGACGGTACACAAGGGATTAAGTTGAGGCAATCAAAGGGTTGGGATGAACTTTGTGATGACAGGTACATACCTGCTTTCTTAAGTTGAGGTTAATAGATAAAGTTCGTGTCATTAACAAAAGGTTAGATTGTATTAATAAGTTAATTGTCGTAATGATCAGGTTGGACTGGACTTAAGAGGCTAAGTTAGCGTCCTTAGGAGCTAAAGTTGTGATGCCCCAACTTAGCAGTGGGCTACGGGCGTGGCCGTCTAACTTAAGTGGCTAACTTGTCCCCCAAGAGTTGGAGTGGTCTGGAAGAAGCTTTAAGTTATTCTCAGGTTAAGTTAAGTTGTCGCCCTTAAACACACACACACACACACACACACACACACACACACACACGAGTTTACGTACCACTGACTTCATGTGTTTGTGTAGGGGGGGGGGACACATTGAAGTGGGGGTGGTTGTTTAAGATTGCCGGGGGGGGGGGGGGGAATCTGTATTGATGTAGGCAGTCCTCTCGCTTGACGTAGTTGATGGCAGTACAATCATGTCGTTTGATAAGGCTAGATTAATATAAATTGATCAGTGAAGGAGAGGAAAAGGAAAATTTAAGGATGAACTTCAGCTTCGTAAGGGGCTTGAAGAAGAAGCGGCACTTCAACATGGGAAGGGTAAAGGAAGAGAGAGAGAGAGAGAGAGAGAGAGAGAGAGAGAGAGAGAGAGAGAGAGAGAGAGAGAGACCAAGGATGGAAGGGAATTCCCCTGAGCTTGGCTGGTCTAGAGAGAGTGTGTGTCCAACGACCAATCCTCGTGTGGCTGATCCACACACCAACTGTGGGAAGCAGCGCTGGCAGCTTCTCCTAACGTGGCCACAGGATCCAGGACCCGCAGGGAGAGAGACACAGCTACATATATATATATATATATATATATATATATATATATATATATATATATATACAGCACTGGTGGCTGATTCATGTGAGAAACTGCAGAAGCTGGTGACTGAGTTTGGTAAAGTGTGTGGAAGAAGAAAGTTAAGAGTAAATGTGAATAAGAGCAAGGTTATTAGGTACAGTAGGGTTGAGGGTCAAGTCAATTGGGAGGTGAGTTTGAATGGAGAAAAACTGGAGGAAGTGAAGTGTTTTAGATATCTGGGAGTGGATCTGTCAGCGGATGGAACCATGGAAGCGGAAGTGGATCATAGGGTGGGGGAGGGGGCGAAAATTTTGGGAGCCTTGAAAAATGTGTGGAAGTCGAGAACATTATCTCGGAAAGCAAAAATGGGTATGTTTGAAGGAATAGTGGTTCCAACAATGTTGTATGGTTGCGAGGCGTGGGCTATGGATAGAGATGTGCGCAGGAGGATGGATGTGCTGGAAATGAGATGTTTGAGGACAATGTGTGGTGTGAGGTGGTTTGATCGAGTAAGTAACGTAAGGGTAAGAGAGATGTGTGGAAATAAAAAGAGCGTGGTTGAGAGAGCAGAAGAGGGTGTTTTGAAATGGTTTGGGCACATGGAGAGAATGAGTGAGGAAAGATTGACCAAGAGGATATATGTGTCGGAGGTGGAGGGAACGAGGAGAAGAGGGAGACCAAATTGGAGGTGGAAAGATGGAGTGAAAAAGATTTTGTGTGATCGGGGCCTGAACATGCAGGAGGGTGAAAGGAGGGCAAGGAATAGAGTGAATTGGAGCGATGTGGTATACAGGGGTTGACGTGCTGTCAGTGGATTGAATCAAGGCATGTGAAGCGTCTGGGGTAAACCATGGAAAGCTGTGTAGGTATGTATATTTGCGTGTGTGGACGTGTGTATGTACGTGTGTATGGGGGTTGGGCCATTTCTTTCGTCTGTTTCCTCGCGCTACCTCGCAAACGCGGGAGACAGCGACAAAGTATAAAAAAAAAAAAAAAAAAAAAAAAATATATATATATATATCCAGAGGCAATATATATAGCCTTCCAGAAGCAATATATATATATATATATATATATATATATATATATATATGTATATATATATATATATATATATATATATATATATATAGTCTCCCTTAATATAACGTTTTGGAGATTTAAGTCATTTGCATATAGAAGTACTGGTGCTTTAGGGAGACCGGTTGTGGAGTTGTCGTGTTGTGGGCAACTCCTGTGGATGGTTGTAAACAAGTTAGGTTGTTCAGTCTTGAGACTCTCTGGCCTTCCCTCACCTCACAACGGGAAGGAAGAGGAAAACGGGAAGGAAGAGGAAAACGGAAGGAAGAGGAAAACGGGAAGGAAGAGGAAAACGGGAAGGAAGAGGAAAACGGGAAGGAAGAGGAAAACGGGAAGGAAGAGGAAAACGGGAAGGAAGAGGAAAACGGGAAGGAAGAGGAAAACGGGAAGGAAGAGGAAAACGGGAAGGAAGAGGAAAACGGGAAGGAAGAGGAAAACGGGAAGGAAGAGGAAAACGGGAAGGAAGAGGAAAACGGGAAGGAAGAGGAAAACGGGAAGGAAGAGGAAAACGGGAAGGAAGAGGAAAACGGGAAGGAAGAGGAAAACGGGAAGGAAGAGGAAAACGGGAAGGAAGAGGAAAACGGGAAGGAAGAGGAAAACGGGAAGGAAGAGGAAAACGGGAAGGAAGAGGAAAACGGGAAGGAAGAGGAAAACGGGAAGGAAGAGGAAAACGGGAAGGAAGAGGAAAACGGGAAGGAAGAGGAAAACGGGAAGGAAGAGGAAAACGGGAAGGAAGAGGAAAACGGGAAGGAAGAGGAAAACGGGAAGGAAGAGGAAAACGGGAAGGAAGAGGAAAACGGGAAGGAAGAGGAAAACGGGAAGGAAGAGGAAAACGGGAAGGAAGAGGAAAACGGGAAGGAAGAGGAAAACGGGAAGGAAGAGGAAAACGGGAAGGAAGAGGAAAACGGGAAGGAAGAGGAAAACGGGAAGGAAGAGGAAAACGGGAAGGAAGAGGAAAACGGGAAGGAAGAGGAAAACGGGAAGGAAGAGGAAAACGGGAAGGAAGAGGAAAACGGGAAGGAAGAGGAAAACGGGAAGGAAGAGGAAAACGGGAAGGAAGAGGAAAACGGGAAGGAAGAGGAAAACGGGAAGGAAGAGGAAAACGGGAAGGAAAGAGAAAACGGAAATTCATTGAAGGGAAAGAGGAGGAAGAAAACCAGAACCTAGAGAAGGGAGAAAATGGGATTTATAGAAAGAGAGAAAACGAGGATTAAGAGAATGAGAAGAGGAAGAAAAGAGAGAAAAAGGAACTTAAGGGAATGAGAAAGGGAAAAGAAAAGAGGAATTTAGATAATAGGAAGAAAATATGAAAGAAAACGGATATTAGAAGATGGGAAGAAGCAGAATAATAAATACAAGAACAGGAGGAAACAGAAAACGGATATGTATAAACAGGGAAATAGAATAAAGATCAAGAAGAATTTGATATTTGAATTTCTTTATTAAATCATTTTTACTTGACATATTTGTATATTATTTATTCATATTATTATTATCATTATTATTATTATTATTAGTAGTAGTAGTAGTAGTAGTAGTAGTAATGGTAGTAGTGGTAGTAGTATCATTATTATTATTAATTATTCATTTATCAACCTCGTCCAATGTACTTTTATATTGAAAAACTTGCGAAATTAGTTTAGATTTTTTTATCATAAAAAGATATAATGAGAAAGCTGGTTATTGGTTATAAATTGTTGAAATAAATGAATGCCTTTAGGAAGAGGGGGGACTGTGCCCCCCCCCCCCTGACCCCCGAAACGCACTGCGTCTCGTAAGAGGAAAACAAATTGGCAGTTATTTGTTTAGATGTCACACACACACACACACACACACACACACACACACACACACGTACACACACACACGTACACACACACACGTACACACACACACACACACACACACACACACACACACACACACGTACACACACACACACACACACACACACACACACATACACACACACACACACACACATACACACACACACACACACACACACACATACACACACACACACACACACACACACGTACACAGTACCCTCCACCCCCACACAGCCCAGAGGATTTGTCTACGTCACTTCAAGGTGGATTAAGTTTGGTTTGAAAAACAGTTTTGTGGGGGTGTAGGGTGGGGGAGGGGGGGTAGTGTATTATGGTATGTAGATGATCATAGTACTGTATTTCAGCCACTACCTACCCCCCTACAGGGTAATGGTAAGTCACTACCTACCCCCCCCAGAGGGTAATGGCAACCCACTACCCACTCCCACAGGGTAATGGCAACCCACTACCCACCCCCACAGGGTAATGGTAACCCATTACCCACCCCCACAGGGTAATGGCAACCCACTACCCACCCCCACAGGGTAACGGCAACCCACTACCCACTCCCACAGGGTAATGGCAACCCATTACCCACCCACACAGGGTAACGGCAACCCACTACCCACCCACACAGGGTAATGGCAACCCATTACCCACCCACACAGGGTAACGGCAACCCACTACCCACCCCCACAGGGTAACGGCGACCCACTACCCACCCCCACAGGGTAATGGCAACCCACTACCCACTCCCACAGGGTAACGGCGACCCACTACCCACTCCCACAGGGTAACGGCAACCCACTACCCACCCACACAGGGTAATGGCAACCCACAAACGTATTAACTAAAAATACAAATGATTAAGATTCAATTTCAGCTATTTAACAAAACTGTTTCTTATGATAAAGGTGAAAAGGCAATTCCAGGTCATACATGATTAATCCGTCTCAACTGGATTGATCGCATCACTGTGATCAATGCTATCACAAGTGCTGAAAGCTTTCATATGAACTTCACTGAAAGATAATAATTTACATCATATATTGGTGGGTATAGACTTCCTAAATGAACATAGATTCTAACTTTCCATTTAGGTGATGTATCTGCTCAGCTATACATATCTATACACATCGTATCAAGACATTAAATGGAGATTATTACCATATTGGAGATAATGAGGATTAAAATGTGCGTTTTGGTGTAGTTACCCGTCAAATGGGCTCGGCTGATGTCCGTTTTCTCTCATGACTATTGGTCGGCCGGCCTACGTCATGGCGGGAATACTCCTGTTTTCTGTGAAAATTATTATATATATTTCTTTTTTTCTCTCATATTAAGCTTCTCAACATGGTCGAATTTCGCGTCTAATTTAGTACCAGATAATGAATTTAATTTAAACTTCAAGGATTTTGATAACACGGGTGATATACACTGGGGTATGCTATAGTCGAAATGGTGTATATCAGGTTTTGGGAAAAGAATAATATATAAATCAGGAATTAGTCATATGTGATCCTTAATTGCCTTAGTAAATTGATGGTGATTAGATATAGTCGTTTTTTATCATCGTCGTATATGTTAGGGTCGTACTCTCGTGCTGCTTAAAAGGGTCGATAGGTGGTCAAAGTGACGTCATTCGCTTATGGATATATATATATATATATATATATATATATATATATATATATATATATATATATATATATATATATATATATATTAGAAAGGATCACAATTGAGCGCGTGATCAAGTATATTCCTATGAGTCCACGGGGGAAATGAAACATGTTAAGTTCCCAAGTGCACTTTCATGTAATAATCACATCATCAGGGGAGACACAAGAGAGAAATATAACAGTCAGTTGATATACAACGAAGAGACGAAGCTAGGACAGGCCATTTGGTAAACAAAGAGCTGATAGAGAAGGTTCAGAGGAGGGCAATAAAGTTAAGGGAGCTGAGTTACATGGTAAAGGTTAAGAGGCCCAAGGTTTTGTCCACCATGGAAGAGAAAAGAGTAAGGGGTGACATGATCACACCCTTTTTAAGTTTTACAAGTCAGTTTAAGTTTTATAAGGCAGTTTAAGTTTTATAAGGCAGTTTAAGTTTTATAAGTCAGTTTAAGTTTTATAAGGCAGTTTAAGTTTTATAAGTCAGTTTAAGTTTTATAAGTCAGTTTAAGTTTTATAAGGCAGTTTAAGTTTTATAAGGCAGTTTAAGTTTTATAAGGCAGTTTAAGTTTTATAAGTCAGTTTAAGTTTTATAAGGCAGTTTAAGTTTTATAAGTCAGTTTAAGTTTTATAAGTCAGTTTAAGTTTTATAAGGCAGTTTAAGTTTTATAAGTCAGTTTAAGTTTTATAAGCCAGTTTAAGTTTTATAAGGCAGTTTAAGTTTTATAAGGCAGTTTAAGTTTTATAAGGCAGTTTAAGTTTTATAAGGCAGTTTAAGTTTTATAAGCCAGTTTAAGTTTTATAAGCCAGTTTAAGTTTTATAAGCCAGTTTAAGGTTTATAAGTCAGTTTAAGGTTTATAAGTCAGTTTAAGTTTTGAGTCAGTTTAAGTTTTATAAGGCAAGGACAGAGAACAACCCCAAATCATAACATGAAATTGAACAAGAAACGTAGTTTGGAAACAGTGGAGTGCGAGTGGTGGATGAGTGGAATGATGAAACTTTGGACGTGGACAAGATACAGAAGATAGGAGAGCTGTGTGATGGCGGGGAAAGATGAAGGGATAGGGCGAATGTAAAGCTCCCTCCTCACACGGTACAGATGGATGATGACACACAACATTAGTCAAAGGTCCTGGGTTCGAACCTCATGCCCTTATATGAAGACAGAGCAACGTGAAAATAATGCACTTACTCTGTAACACATAAATGGTAATGATTAATTATTCTATTTATATCAGGATCAGAAATAACCCGGATTTAATAATACCAAGTTCACCCACCTTACAGAAATCCATTACAACCACAACCCCCTTGTACACAACTTCCTCCATTCATGAAGTTGTAGATTTCTGATATCAAGAGTACAACTTTGTAGGGTTAGGTTATCGGCTTGTAGTTTGTATGGACACGTCTCGTGTGAGAGAGACACGTCTCGTATGAGAGAGACATGTCTCGTTCTGGAGGTACATGTCTCGTGGTGGAGAGAGAGAGAGAGAGAGAGAGAGAGAGAGAGAGAGAGAGAGAGAGAGAGAGAGAGAGAGAGAGCCAATCTGTCTTGGTGACCCCCCCCCCCCCTTCCCCAGTACCTAACTCTGCTTCGGGGAATTGGAAGCCAGTTCAACACACAAGAGCAACTTTGTAACAATTGCTTAGATCTTAGGAACAATTGCTTAGATCTTAGGAACAATTGCTTAGATCTTAGGAACAATTGCTTAGATCTTAGGAACAATTGCTTAGATCTTAGGAACAATTGCTTAGATCTTAGGAACAATTGCTTAGATCTTAGGAACAATTGCTTAGATCTTAGGAACAATTGCTTAGATCTTAGGAGCAATTGCTTAGATCTTAGGAGCAATTGCTTAGATCTTAGGAGCAATTGCTTAGATCTTAGGAGCAATTGATCTCTCTCTTCCTTGTATGGCGTACTGGCGTAGCATTTACGGAAGGTTAGAAGACAGTGCGTCACTGGAATGTACTATTTGGCGCAGAAGGGAACTTATCAGTGTGCCTGTTGCCACGTTTTCTTCTTTTACTTACCCCGTGGTTAGGATGGGTTGTTTTACTTCCCGTTTTCTTTCCTTCCGGCAACCAGCTGTCCTCTCTCTCACCCCATTTTCTCTTTCATCATTGTTATTCAAGACATTTGATCTCATTTGCATCCTCGTAGGTCAGTAGTGCAGGAGTATGGGTGGGGTAGATGAAGCTATCTGGGTAGACTGACGGTAGATGAAGCTTTGTAGGTAGACTAACGATAGATGAAGCTATGTGAGTAGATAACGGTAGATGAAGCTATGTGATTACACTAACGGTAAATGAAGCTATGTGACTACACTAACAGTAGATGAAGCTGTGTGAGTAGACTAACGGTAGATGAAGCTGTCTGGGTAGACTAACGGTAGATGAAGCTCTGAGTAGACTAACGGTAGATGAAGCTCTCTGTTTAGTCTAACGGTAGATGAAGCTATCTGGGTAGACTAACGGTAGATGAAGCTCCGAGTAGACTAATGGTAGATGAAGCTCTCTCAGTAGACTAACGGTAGATGAAGCTCTCTGATTAGTCTAACGGTAGATGAAGCTCTCTGAGTAGACTAACGGTAGATGAAGCTCTCTGGGTAGACTAACGGTAGATGAAGCTCTGAGCATACTAACGGTAGATGAAGCTCTGTGAGTAGACTAAAGGTAGATGAAGCTCTGAGCATACTAACGGTAGATGAAGCTCTCTGAGTAGACTAACGGTAGAATACTTTCACCTCAGTAGTCGAGTGTGTGTGTGTGGGTGTGTGAGTGTGTGTGTGTGAGTGTGTGTGTGTGAGTGTGTGTGTGAGTGTGTGTGTGTGTGTGTGTGTGTGTGTGTGTGTGTGTGTGTGAGGTAGTGAGGGGTATTGAAGGTTTGAGGTTGTGGTGTGGTGCACTGGGTGTGGGTGTAGGGTGTAGGGTGTGGGGGGGTGTAGCGCCAGCAGGAGCCATGTTCACCATCATGTGTTTGTATTCGTGGTGTGAGGCAGCTGCTGTGGTCCCAAACACTCATTTACGGCGCCCGCAGTGCGACGTCTGCTGTGCTGGGGCGTGTCTGTTCATTCTACTGTGCTGGGCGTGTCTGTTCATCCTGCTGTGCTGGGGCGTGTCTGTTCATTCTACTGTGCTGGGGCGTGTCTGTTCATCCTGCTGTGCTGGGGTGTGTCTGTTCATCCTGCTGTGCTGGGGCGTGTCTGTTCATTCTGCTGTGCTGGGGCGTGTCTGTTCATTCTACTGTGCTGGGGCGTGTCTGTTCATCCTGCTGTGCTGGGGTGTGTCTGTTCATCCTGCTGTGCTGGGTGTGTCTGTTCATCCTGCTGTGCTGGGGCGTGTCTGTTCATCCTGCTGTGCTGGGGCGTGTCTGTTCATTCTACTGTGCTGGGGCGTGTCTGTTCATCCTGCTGTGCTGGGGTGTGTCTGTTCATCCTGCTGTGCTGGGTGTGTCTGTTCATCCTGCTGTGCTGGGGCGTGTCTGTTCATCCTGCTGTGCTGGGGCGTGTCTGTTCATTCTACTGTGCTGGGGCGTGTCTGTTCATCCTGCTGTGCTGGGGTGTGTCTGTTCATCCTGCTGTGCTGGGGCGTGTCTGTTCATTCTGCTGTGCTGGGGCGTGTCTGTTCATCCTGCTGTGCTGGGTGTGTCTGTTCATCCTGCTGTGCTGGGCGTGTCTGTTCATCCTGCTGTGCTGGGTGTGTCTGTTCATCCTGCTGTGCTGGGCGTGTCTGTTCATCCTGCTGTGCTGGGCGTGTCTGTTCATCCTGCTGTGCTGGGGCGTGTCTGTTCATCCTGCTGTGCTGGGCGTGTCTGTTCATCCTGCTGTGCTGGGTGTGTCTGTTCATCCTGCTGTGCTGGGCGTGTCTGTTCATCCTGCTGTGCTGGGTGTGTCTGTTCATCCTGCTGTGCTGGGCGTGTCTGTTCATCCTGCTGTGCTGGGCGTGTCTGTTCATCCTGCTGTGCTGGGGCGTGTCTGTTCATCCTGCTGTGCTGGGCGTGTCTGTTCATCCTGCTGTGCTGGGTGTGTCTGTTCATCCTGCTGTGCTGGGCGTGTCTGTTCATCCTGCTGTGCTGGGCGTGTCTGTTCATCCTGCTGTGCTGGGTGTGTCTGTTCATCCTGCTGTGCTGGGTGTGTCTGTTCATCCTGCTGTGCTGGGCGTGTCTGTTCATCCTGCTGTGCTGGGCGTGTCTGTTCATCCTGCTGTGCTGGGTGTGTCTGTTCATCCTGCTGTGCTGGGTGTGTCTGTTCATCCTGCTGTGCTGGGTGTGTCTGTTCATACAGACCCAGACCCAGGGCCTGGTCCAGTTGTATGGCCACTTTATCCCTCATGTTTTTCAGACCTTTCTGCGTCACTTATGATCGCTGTACATGACTCTCGTATGATGCATGTGTCTGTGCATGTCTGTGGTTCATTGTCTGTGCATGTCTGTGGCTCTTTGTCTGGTGGGGTTTTTTTTCCTACTCTGTGTCTTTTGTCTGTGTCTTGACTTTGCGATACAGTGGTACGTGTATTATTATCTGCATTCCGCTGTGGAGTTCGAAATAGTGGGACTCGAAGCAGCGGGGATCGAAGCAGTGGGGTTCAAAGCAGTGAGGTTCGAAGCAGTGGGGTTCGAAGTAGTGGGACTCGAAGCAGTGGGGTTCAAAGCAGTGGGATTCGAAGTAGTGGGGTTCGAAGTAGTGCGGTTCGAAGCAGAGGGGTTCGAAGTAGTGGGGTTCGAAGCAGTGGGGTTCGAAGACAGGAGTTTGAGATGATCGTTTTCTTTACACACTGTGGGAATATAGTGACCTTGACTGTGGGAATATGATATTCCAAACTGTGGGGTATATAGATTCCCAGATGGTGGGAACCACAGTATTCCCAGATGGTGGGAACCGCGGTATTCCCAGGTGGTGAGAACAGCAGTATTGCCAGATGGTGAGAAAAACATGATTCAAAAGTTTATGAAGAAAAGTTTGTAATATAATCTTGATCATGTAATTAATCCACACCATTTTCCTCCTTCGCACTTTCCTCGTCTTCCTTGTGAACTACGAACGTTAAATTCTCTTTCTAAAAGGAAAGGAAGATCCAGTGTTCAGTCACACACACACACACACACACACACACACACACACACACCCACACACACACACGTACACACACACACCATGTATAGTCTCCTTCCTCATATCCTTCCTTATCTGATAATAAGCCATGTAGCGGAGGTTCGCATGACGGGGTAATCTCTCTCTGTGTTATTATATCTTCAGTCATGCGCGTCATTCAGTCACCACATGAAACGTGTGCCTCCCGGGCGCCACACACGCCTTGCTATGTTCATTTGGCTGCCGTCGGGTCGATGGTGGGTCTGGAGAGGAGGTCTGGAAAGAGCTATGTTTTTCCTTTAAGGGCAAGGGCCAGCCAAGGGCGGCCCTGGGCTCCCCCTCTCTCTCTCTTAAGGGCGCCAGAACTTCAAGGGTCTATGACACAAAGGCCTATGATATTTCGAGGTTTATTTGGCTCTGTGGTCTGTCGCTGGTCTCTGTGGTCGGGGGCCTCCCCCTCCTCAACCCAAGTTGTCTCTATGTCTCTCCAGACTTGTCTCATGGAAGATGGAGGAAGAAGAAGAAGAAGAAGAAGAGGAGGAGGAGGAGGAGGAAGAAGTGCTCCTCCAAGTGGAAGTTGGTCCTCCGTGCTTGGGAGGGGAGCATGAGGGAGGGAGGGGCGACACACGTCTTGAGGCAAGACCCCATCTGGTCAACTCCACAGTGCCATCACGTGTGTGTGTGGGGGGGGGAGGGAACCTTACCTCCTTCTTACCTTGATGGAAATGAGGACTCGCATGGCAATTATCCTCTTGCTTCCATGCCTGGAATGTCGTCTGACGCGGCTCTTGCGCCCCGAGAGCTTCGTGAGTTCGATGGTATTCATCTAACGTGATTAAGAGCAAGGAGCTCCTGGTGATTGATGTGTGATGGTCGTTAAGGGATGAGGGCTGTTTCTTGTAGCGAGGTGTGCCGCCATGGATGGACTGGATGCGGGTGTGGTATGGCACTGGACCTCGGGTAGGAGGGATCTCCGTTTGGCAGGAGGTGACGGTGGCGGGGAACAATGTGTGTGTGTGTATGTGTGTGTGTGTGTGTGTGTGTGTGTGTGTGTGTCTGTGTGTGTGTGTGTATGTGTGTGTGTGTGTATGTGTGTGTGTGTGTGTGTGTGTGTGTGTGTGTGTATGTGTATGTGTGTGTATGTGTGTGTGTGTGTTTAGGGCGAGACAAGCATGTTGTAGGAAGTCTGGCATGTGAGCGCCACGTCCCTGTGATAAGCCTTATCTCTCGTGTTTACGAGCCGAGGCTGTATAAGCTCACCCCCCCCCCCCCTCCCTGGTCCTCCCACTACAACCATCCCACCTGCCTGGTGGTTTATGGTATCTCGGAGGCGTGGGTCTTCTTCCTGAGTTACCCCTAAACTTCCTTCCCTCGCTCCCTTCCTTCCTTCCCTCCCCAGCCATATCTTCCCTCCTGAGAATGGCACTTCGTACACACATACCTCCTCGCCATTTCATAAGGATTCTACCGTGTGAGCCCCAAGGCCATCCGAGTGTAGTTCAAGGGGCGGAGGGCGGCGCCCTCGGCGAAGACAGACGTCAATATCCTCCAGTTTTATCACCGCTGGAGGGAAGGGAAGGGTGTGGGAGGGAAGGGTGTGGGTGGGTTGTGAGGGCCTCGCGATCAAGGGTAATAATGTCTGGCCATATGAAACGCGTGCGAGACGAGGCTTTTCATGATGGCCGACGACTCGAAGTCCCCCAGGTGTCTTCTGCGTCTTCACTTGGGTCCATGGGTTCCTCCCCTGGGATATTCTTAGGGATATCCCTCCTCCCAGCCCATGATCGACTCCTACTGACCCTGTGAACCCACCCCCTTGCAGGAGCTTCTCTCAGCGCCCCTTTGCCCTCAGAGCTGCTCTCAGCGACCTTGCCCTCGCAGCTCCTCCAGATGACCTTGGCCTCTTCGCCAAGACCTTCGCTCGCCCCCCAAACTGCCCTGGTTGGTGGGTTGAGCCAGGTCACGCGTGCCTGGACCCAGGTCGTGTTCAGGACTGGTGTGCCCTCACGTGCGGGAGGGTGAGGGAAGGACGTTGTAGCCAAGACTGGCGTCGCAGACCCACTTACACACACACACACACACACACACACACACACACACACACACACACACACACACACACACACTCTTCCCACCTGCCACTTTGAAAAAGGCCATTGATCAGTTGTTCGGCTCATGGTGGAGGTCGACCTCCACTGGGCTTCGTTGGCTCAACAGAAAGAAAAAATGAAGAACGATTTGACTACTTTTTTCTACTTCTTTTTTTTCTTTTTTTTCATTTCTTCAGTACACATGTCGGCCTATTTTTGCTATCATATGTCGACGTTTTTATTTTTTAAGTTACTGTAAAAGTTCCCAAGTTACGTTTCCTTATTGTAGTCACGTCCAGTAGTAAACTTGGGGAGGTGGTCGAGGTGGAGAAGGTGGTGAGGAGGGGTTTGCCTTTCCCCACCAGTGAGGTTGTACAAGTCGGGGTTTCTGACGGTGATGTTATGAACCCCAGGGTTTCTGACGATGTTGTGAACCCCAGGGTTTCTGACGGTGATGATGTGAACCCCAGGGTTTCTGTCGATGTTGTGACCCTGAGCGTGGCTCTCGAACCATCCCCGAAGACCCTCTTGAAGATGCCAGAACACGTCGACCACACCAGCGAGGCGCGGGAGGACACATGAGTGTATACACCAGGTGGGGCGACAAGGGTCCCCTCCCACGTCACAATACCCATAGCTTATGATAGGCTGGGAAGGTCACCGAGGGAGGAGGTTAAGGGAGGAAAGGTCGGACCTTCCTATGTAGGAGGACCTTGATACTGTGTGTGTGTGTGTGTGTGTGTGTGTGTGTGTGTGTGTGGGTCTTCCCCACGCCAGCTGGTGCCTCTGTGAGCACGTCTGTGGCCGCTGCGTCTGGATGTGCCACACGGTGCTGGCCAGGCCCAGCAACACCCCAGCCAGCAGGTCACAGACGCCTGCTGGAGGATTCAGCAGGTCACACACGCCTGCTGGAGGTTTCAGAAGGTTACACATGTCTGCTGGAGGCTTCACAAGGTCACACACACCTGCTGGAGGCTTCAGCAGGTCACACACGTCTGCTGGAGGCTTCAGCAGGTCACACACGTCTGCTGGAGGCTTTGGCAGGTCACACACGCCTGCTGGAGGTTTCAGCAGGTCACACACGCCTGCTGGAGGCTTCACAAGGTCACACATCCCTGCTGGAGGATTCAGCAGGTCACACACGCCTGCTGGAGGCTTCAGCAGGTCACACACGCCTGCTGGAGGCTTCGATGGACGACGAGGTAGCTCTTCCTGTAAACCTCTAAGGACCTGGTGTTGCCTCGTCTGGCCACAGTGTTGCTCATCGCCCCTGCAGTCACGTCACACGAACCTCGAAGATTGTTGCGGAGGTCAGCCTTATTAAAGGTGGACCTCAGTGAAGGTGGACCTCAGTGAAGGTGGACCTCAGTAAAGGTGGACCTCAGTGAAGGTGGACCTCAGTGAAGGTGGACCTCAGTAAAGGTGGACCTCAGTGAAGGTGGACCTCAGTAAAGGTGGACCTCAGTAAAGGTGGACCTCAGTGAAGGTGGACCTCAGTAAAGGTGGACCTCAGTAAAGGTGGACCTCAGTAAAGGTGGACCTCAGTGAAGGTGGACCTCAGTGAAGGTGGACCTCAGTAAAGGTGGACCTCAGTAAAGGTGGACCTCAGTGAAGGTGGACCTCAGTAAAGGTGGACCTCAGTGAAGGTGGACCTCAGTAAAGGTCAACCTCAACACAGGTGAACCTTATTTAAGGTCAACCTTGCTATAGCTAAACTCCAGTATAGTCCCTGAGTGTGACAGGCAATATATATATATATATATATATATATATATATATATATATATATATATATATATATAGATAGATAGATAGATAGATAGATATGCATTTTTGTCTTAGATTTATGTATTGAGTTGGATACGTGTGTGTGTGTGTGTGTGTGTGTGTGTGTGGCCCACTTGATGTGTGTGTGTGTGTGTGTGTGTGTGGCCCACTTGGTGGTGTGTGTGTGTGTGGCCCACTTGATGTGTGTGTGTGTGTGTGTGTGTGTGTGTGTGTGTGTGTGTGTGTGTGTGTGTGTGTGTGGCCCACTTGGTGGTGTGTGTGTGTGTGTGTGTGTGTGGCCACTTGGTTGTGTGTGTGTGTGTGTGTGTGTGTGTGGCCCACTTGGTGGTGGTGTGTGTGTGTGTGTGTGTGGCCACTTGGTGGTGTGTGTGTGTGTGTGTTTGTGTGTGGCCCACTTGGTGGTGTGTGTGTGTGTGCGTGTGTGTGTGTGTGTGTGTGTGTGTGTGTGTGTGTGTCAGTCTTCGTCTGAGTGGAAGCCACCAGTTTGGCCCACAGACACACTCTATGCCATTTACCTCATCCCTTCTAAATGAACCCGCGGCAACACAGTGCTATAAGGGGACCTTCCCTTCCCTTCCTCCTCTCTCTCTCTCTCTCTCTCTCTCTCTCTCTCTCTCTCTCTCTCTCTCTCTCTCTCTCTCTCTCTCTCTCTCTCTCTCTCTCTCCTTGCGAAAACGTGTGTGTTAACGGCATTCTGGACCTTGAAGACAGGGTCTGTAAGGTCCAGAATAGAGTGAAGGATGTTGTAGGAAGGGATGTAGGAAGGTCTTCCCCCCCCCCACTGTGGTTGGAATACAATACTGTAGTGGTGCAGCGTCCCAGGCCTTGTGTGTCCCCAGTGCTGATGGGGGTCTGTCCCACGCCTGTTGTAGTTGTAGTTATACAGTATTGTTGTAGATGTATTTTTTTTTCCCTTTCACCAATTTTTCCTTTACTAATTTTTTATTATGATTTTTTAAATTCAGTGATTTTTCTCGTACTGTATCTGTTGTTGTGGTGTTGTATCTACCGTTGTAACGGTGTGTATACAACTGTTGTATTCTTAGTAGTTGTAGTAACAGTGATGATGTAGTCTCCTTGTGGCTAGCTTCGTATTGTATCTATTGTATCCGCTCTGCTCTCTTGCTCTGTTGTATCTATCAGTCGCAGACAGCGATAGATTTATGGCACCAGACACTATGTGGGAATATGGTTTGAGGGTTGACAAGTGTTCAGTATAGAACCACTATCATGGCATTCACGGGTCCCGCCCAGGGTCGTCGAGCGGACGGGTTCGAATCCTAGCTGCGGCAGAGGGCCCACAGTCAACCCAGCTGTTCATCTACCCTTCTTACACATGATTTCTGTTCAGGGTTCGATTCCGTGTGGATGTAAGGGCGTCAGCTCGCCCACAGGACACTGGAATTTAATCTGTGCATGACAGGTGACTGGCTCGCACACAGAGAGGAAGCAACGTGCATGATACGTGAGGACTCGACTGCTGGGCCACGCATGACGGCTGGGGTAACGCACGACGCTGTCTTTGGACCCATGCTGTTCCTCACCTACACACAACGCAACAGAATGGCATGCTAACGAGGACAGACCACTGGATCCCTAACGAGGCTGTTAGACATTAAGGGGAAGACAACAGACCACTGGATCTCTAACGAGGCTGTTTGACATAAGGGGAAAACAACAGGAATTCCTAGATTACTGTGGTTGCAGTAGACAAACTTGTGTTTTATTAATGATTCAAAAGAATTTTAGGGAAACTAAATGGCAGTAGTTAGAGACGTGGTAATAAGACTACATTGGATATGATTGCAAAGTAATACAATTTTTTTTCTAACAAGGATGGTGATCATGGTCGATAACCCACTATTAGAACTAAGAGTAAACGACCATACGGTCGTTATTAGTAATGACTACACACACACACACACACACACACACACACACACACACAAAATAAAAAAGACAGAGTCACTCAGAAGTCTTATGGAAAAAAAAGGACTTACAGAGTCACTCAGAAGTATTATGGAAAAAAAAGGACTTACAGAGTCACTCAGAAGTATTATAAGGAATAAAAAAGACACATAGAGACCTAGGATATAGTTCATAATAAAAGCACTGTCGCTGAGGAAGAAATCTACGAAACATTTTGATAATGCTGTAACACTTAGCGAACCTGATAATGATCATGTAACGAATTTATGACATTAAGATAAAGAATGGGCGACCAGGGATAATGGAAATGTAGACTAATGTAGGACATAGGATTTTAAGGGATGGGTTGTAGAACATACCCTCACAACCACCAGTGACATACAGTGAAGTTGGACTTACTAACATTATAAAAGCAAGTTGGACATTTAAATATGGACATGATGATATCTGTTGTGAATCAACAGATCTGTTGCAAAAAGGAACATTACCTGTTTTACAGTTCGTCTTCGGAAAGACAAAATTTCTATAAATGTGGGAAAGTTTCTTTAAGCCACTTTCCTCTAAACTTTCCCCCGGCAGTATACTGTCTCCGTAACCACACGACGTTTTCTTTCGGTGTTGTTATACACCTACCAAACGTTGAGCCGGAGGGAGAGGTGGGTCAGGAGGTTCCCTCTGCTTCGCTGTCCTGTGTGATGTAGTACATATGATGTCACGGCCGTGCACAACAACGTCTTACGTCATCAAGTCTCCTGTTATCTGTCCTTCACCCTCTCCATCACAACCGTCACCCTCTCCATCACAACCTTCACCTTCTCCATCACAACCTTAACCTTCTCCATCACAACCTTCACCTTCTCCACCACAACCATAA
>NC_092282.1:23795041-23817541 GCF_036320965.1 Panulirus ornatus
TGTTCATGTAACTGCTGTCCGTTTTCTGTTTCCCTTATTGTTTTGATGTATGTTGTATGATTAAGTGTATGTCGTCTTATTGTATATTGTATTAACCGTATGATGTATGCGTTTATGTTGTATGATTGTATGTTGTATGAGTGTTAAGTCGTATGATTGTATATGTTGTATGACTGTGTTAACGTTACTTGTATGACCTAACTTGACCTGACCTTACCAGACCTAACCTGACCTGAATTGACCTTACTAGACATGACCTTGCCAGATCAAACCTAACCTAACCTGACCTGACCTGACCTAACCTGACCTGACCTGACCTGAATTGACCTTACTAGACCTGACCTTGCCAGATCAAACCTAACCTGACCTGACCTAACCTAACCTAACCTAACCTAACCTAACCTAACCTGACCTGACCTGACCTGAATTGACCTTACTAGACCTAACGCTCATCAAAACCTGACCTGGCCTTCATCTTGTGATGCAATGTATTTCAAAATATGTGTAGAATTTGAAATAGAAATTGATGAGATAGATGACGTGGCTGAGACATTCACTGCCCTCAAAATTCACGTTCAGTTCAGGAAGCAACAAACTTTAGAATACATTTTTATGTGACTTTTAACGAAAAAAAAATACATATATATATATATATATATATATATATATATATATATATATATATATATATATATATATATATATATATATATATATAAACTTGGTAAGAATTATATTTGCGATGGTTTTGTATTGGGTGATTGTTCTACCCTCGAACACGACGGTACGATCCTTGAGCACGACGGTACGACCCTTGAACACGACGGTACGACCCTTGAGCACGACGGTACGACCCCTCGAACACGACGGTACGACCCTTGAGCAGCACGGTACGACCCTCGAGCACGACAGTACGACCCTCGAGCACGACGGTACGACCCTTCAGCACGACGATACGACCCTTCAGCACGACGATACGACCCTTGAGCACGACGGTACGACCCTTGAGAACGACGGTACGACCCTTGAGCACGACGATACGACCCTTGAACTCGACGGTACGACCCTCCTCGAGCACGACCATACGACCTCTTTGGGTATGATGACCCGGCATCGGACCACATACTTAAATACCTGGTTTATAAGGCAGGCCATCTCGCCAGAGGGGTCGTACCGTCAAGCTAAGGGGTCGTTGCGTCGTTCTGATGGGTCGTTGTGTCGTCCTCAAGGGTCGTTGCGTCGTTCTGATGGGTCGTTGTGTCGTCCTCAAGGGTCGTTGCGTCGTTCTGATGGGTCGTTGTGTCGTCCTCAAGGGTCGTTGTGTCGTTGTGATGGGTCGTTGTGTCGTCCTCAAGGGTCGTTGTGTCGTTGTGATGGGTCGTTGTGTCGTCCTCAAGGGTCGTTGTGTCGTTGTGATGGGTCGTTGTGTCGTCCTCAAGGGTCGTTGTGTCGTTGTGATGGGTCGTTGTGTCGTCCTCAAGGGTCGTTGTGTCGTTGTGATGGGTCGTTGTGTCGTCCTCAAGGGTCGTTGTGTCGTTGTGATGGGTCGTTGTGTCGTCCTCAAGGGTCGTTGTGTCGTTGTGATGGGTCGTTGTGTCGTCCTCAAGGGTCGTTGTGTCGTTGTGATGGGTCGTTGTGTCGTCCTCAAGGGTCGTTGTGTCGTTGTGATGGGTCGGTGTGTCGTCCTCAAGGGTCGTTGTGTCGTTGTGATGGGTCGTTGTGTCGTCCTCAAGGGTCGTTGTGTCGTTGTGATGGGTCGTTGTGTCGTCCTCAAGGGTCGTTGTGTCGTTGTGATGGGTCGTTGTGTCGTCCTCAAGGGTCGTTGTGTCGTTGTGATGGGTCGTTGTGTCGTCCTCAAGGGTCGTTGTGTCGTTGTGATGGGTCGTTGTGTCGTCCTCAAGGGTCGTTGTGTCGTTGTGATGGGTCGTTGTGTCGTCCTCAAGGGTCGTTGCGTCGTTGTGATGGGTCGTTGTGTCGTCCTCAAGGGTCGTTGTGTCGTTGTGATGGGTCGTTGTGTCGTCCTCAAGGGTCGTTGTGTCGTTGTGATGGGTCGTTGTGTCGTCCTCAAGGGTCGTTGCGTCGTTGTGATGGGTCGTTGTGTCGTCCTCAAGGGTCGTTGTGTCGTTGTGATGGGTCGTTGTGTCGTCCTCAAGGGTCGTTGCGTCGTTGTGATGGGTCGTTGTGTCGTCCTCAAGGGTCGTTGTGTCGTTGTGATGGGTCGTTGTGTCGTCCTCAAGGGTCGTTGTGTCGTTGTGATGGGTCGTTGTGTCGTCCTCAAGGGTCGTTGCGTCGTTGTGATGGGTCGTTGTGTCGTTGTGATGGGTCGTTGTGTCGTCCTCAAGGGTCGTTGTGTCGTTGTGATGGGTCGTTGTGTCGTCCTCAAGGGTCGTTGTGTCGTTGTGATGGGTCGTTGTGTCGTCCTCAAGGGTCGTTGTGTCGTTGTGATGGGTCGTTGTGTCGTCCTCAAGGGTCGTTGCGTCGTTGTGATGGGTCGTTGTGTCGTCCTCAAGGGTCGTTGTGTCGTTGTGATGGGTCGTTGTGTCGTCCTCAAGGGTCGTTGCGTCGTTGTGATGGGTCGTTGTGTCGTTGTGATGGGTCGTTGTGTCGTCCTCAAGGGTCGTTGTGTCGTTGTGATGGGTCGTTGTGTCGTCCTCAAGGGTCGTTGTGTCGTTGTGATGGGTCGTTGTGTCGTCCTCAAGGGTCGTTGTGTCGTTGTGATGGGTCGTTGTGTCGTCCTCAAGGGTCGTTGCGTCGTTGTGATGGGTCGTTGTGTCGTCCTCAAGGGTCGTTGTGTCGTTGTGATGGGTCGTTGTGTCGTCCTCAAGGGTCGTTGTGATGGGTCGTAGCGTCGTGTACACTGAGGACTCTTACATTCAGTAAACAATGCAAGGACAATGTTTATGTTTACTTGATGGAAACACTTGATGCAGGCGAGAACGTAAGATTGTGTTACATCTTATCACGAGAGTTGAAAGTCAGCAGGGGTGTTGCTGACATGTGTTGATGTAGGGGTGTTGCTGACGTGTTGGTGTGGGGGTGTTGCTGACATGTGTTGCTGACATGTGTTGCTGTAGGGGTGTTGCTGACATGTGTTGATGTAGGGGTGTTGCTGACATGTGTTGCAGTATGAGTATTGCCAACAACACAGATACCTAACCATGTCACACAGTGTTGTCAAGCCCATATATACACGTGTTTTTTTTGTGTGTTTCTTTTTGAGGCTGGGTTGGGAGTCATGATCGTTTGGGGCAACACAGTGTTGGGGCGGAGTGTTGGTGTCCCGGATGTACTAGAGCGAGAGGAGGGGGGGTGGGGGGAGGAGGGGGGGAGGAGGGGGGGTGGGGGGTGTTGTGTTGTGTTGTGTTGTGTTGTGTTGGCGTCTGGCGCCGCTGTGTTACCTCCTGGTGCCAAGGGAAGGAGCTGGGAGATTCCTTCTCCTTGAATATCTCTCGGGAATATTCGGCTGTGCGTGTGTCGATATTCGTGTGGGGTTGCCACGTCACGCAGGAATATTCGGGTGTTGATGACTTCCCAAATATCGTGGAGAATATCGCGTTCCAGACGAAGGTACCTGACGCCTTCCACTGTGATGGTGGTGGTGGTGGTGGTGGGTCTTCTTCGTGGGTCTTCTCGGTGGCCTTCTTGGTGGGTCATCTTGTGGTCTTCTTGGTGGTCTTCTTGGTGGGTCTTGGTGGTCTTCTTGGTGGGTCTTCTTGGTGGGTCTTCTTGGTGGGTCTTCTCGGTGGCCTTCTTGGTGGGTCATCTTGTGGTCTTCTTGGTGGTCTTCTTGGTGGGTCTTCTTGGTGGTCTTCTTGGTGGGTCTTCTTGGTGGGTCTTCTTGGTGGGTCTTCTCGGTGGCCTTCTTGGTGGGTCATCTTGTGGTCTTCTTGGTGGTCTTCTTGGTGGGTCTTCTTGGTGGTCTTCTTGGTGGGTCTTCTTGGTGGGTCTTCTTGGTGGGTCTTCTCGGTGGCCTTCTTGGTGGGTCATCTTGTGGTCTTCTTGGTGGTCTTCTTGGTGGGTCTTCTTGGTGGTCTTCTTGGTGGGTCTTCTTGGTGGGTCTTCTTGGTGGGTCTTCTCGGTGGCCTTCTTGGTGGGTCATCTTGTGGTCTTCTTGGTGGTCTTCTTGGTGGGTCTTCTTGGTGGTCTTCTTGGTGGGTCTTCTTGGTGGGTCTTCTTGGTGGGTCTTCTCGGTGGCCTTCTTGGTGGGTCATCTTGTGGTCTTCTTGGTGGTCTTCTTGGTGGGTCTTCTTGGTGGTCTTCTTGGTGGGTCTTCTTGGTGGTCTTCTTGGTGGTCTTCTTGGTGGTCTTCTCGGTGGCCTTCTTGGTGGGTCATCTTGTGGTCTTCTTGGTGGTCTTCTTGGTGGGTCTTCTTGGTGGTCTTCTTGGTGGGTCTTCTTGGTGGTCTTCTTGGTGGGTCTTCTTGGTGGTCTTCTTGGTGGTCTTCTTGGTGGTCTTCTTGGTGGGTCTTCTTAATGGATCTTCTCGATGGTCTTCCTGGTGGTCTTCTTGGTGGGTCTTCTTGGTGGTCTTCTTGGTGGTCATCTTGGTGGATCTTCTTGGTGGTCTTCTTGGTGGGTCTTCTTGGTGGTCTTCTTGGTGGTCTTCTTGGTGGGTCTTCTTAATGGATCTTCTCGATGGTCTTCCTGGTGGTCTTCTTGGTGGGTCTTCTTGGTGGTCTTCTCGCTATTCTTCTTGGTGGTCTTCTTGGTGGTCTTCTTGGTGGGTCTTCTTGGTGGTCTTCTTGGTGGTCTTCTTGGTGGGTCTTCTTGGTGGTCTTCTTGGTGGTCTTCTTGGTGGTCTTCTTAATGGATCTTCTCGATGGTCTTCCTGGTGGTCTTCTTGGTGGGTCTTCTTGGTGGTCTTCTTGGTGGTCATCTTGATGGGTCTTCTTCCAGCGTCTGGGTCGCTTTCATTGTCTTGTTTCCATGGCTCCGGCTCGAGGGTCTTCATAACCTCTGAGGTGCGGCAGGAGGTCTTCTTACATGGTTCCATGAGACCAACTGGCCGTTCGGTACTTAAGCTGGTATCTGCTCAGGTGGGGTTGGTTGGGGAGGTCTGTGAGGTGAGGTTGGGGAGGTCTGTGACATGTGGTTGGGAGGTCTGTACGGTTGGTTTCGTAAGGGTCTGTGAGGTGAGATTGGGGAGGTCTGTGAGTTGAGGTTGGTGAGGTCTGTGAGGTGAGTTTGTGGAGGTCTGTGAGGTGGGGAGGTCTGTGACATGTGGTTGGGGAGGTCTGTGCGGTCGGTTTCGTAAGGGTCTGTAAGGTGGTGTTGGGGAGGTCTGTAAGGTGAGGTTGGGGAGGTCTGTGAGGTGAGGTTGGGGAGGTCTGTGAGGTGAGGTTGGGAGGTCTTTGTTAAAAAACAGACATACATACAGTAAAACGTCGCTGCCAGACAGTATGGCTAAACAGACATATAAACAAACATATAAACAGACATATAAACAGATATATAAACAGACATATAAACAGACATATAAACAGACATGTGAAACGAGTGAATATAAAGACATCCTTCCAGTGAGGGTTTGGGTGGTGATGGGTCGCAGACCACACTGATGGTCCGTCCAGCAGACCACCACAGCTGTGTGGGCACTGGTCAACAGCCTCTCTCTCTCTCTCTCTCTCTCTCTCTCTCTCTCTCTCTCTCTCTCTCTCTCTCTCTCTCTCTCTCTCTCTCTCTCTCTCTCTCTCTCTCTATCTATCTATCTATCTATCTATCTGTATCTCTATCTATCTATCTATCTCCTCGTTCTCCCTACACAGTTCCCCCTCCCCCCCGCTCAAGGACACCTCAGATGTCCTCACCTCCAACGCCCCCGTCTCCCCCCCAGTCAACACTTCCCCCACTTCAAGATTCCCCCACAGTGTCTCCTCCTCCACCCCCCCCCCCCCGTCCCTCCCACTCACTAAGCAAGGGAGTTGTGCCCTCTCTCTCCCCCCCTGTGTATATATATATATTTTCCAAGGTTCCCCATTTCCTAGAGATGGAGATCCACTTAGATAATCTAAGTTCATGATATCATTACCGTCTAGATGCACTAGGCCACTGTGAAAGCATCAGTACCTCTAGTTAACTTAGTGAACTTCAATGTGTCGGTCTTTGATATCATGGCTCCACACTGAGGGAGAAATTCTTCACAGTGGGTAGACTTGTCGTGTGGTAGAAGTAGATAAAGGTGGGGGGATCCTCCTCCCCTCCACCCCCAATGACCCTCCCCTCCCCCCTCCCCACTGAGTAGACATACAGGTGGGTTAGATGGGATGCGATATATTCTTGCCAGTGGGTAGAAGTAGATTGAGTAGACGGACAGGTGGGTAGATGAGGTACGATATATTCTTGCCAGTGGGTAGAGGTAGAATGGGTAGAATATAACACAACCCCCCCCACCCCCTACCTCACTACCCCCACCCCCTACCACACTACCCCCACCTCCCCCTACCTCACCACGACCCCCCCACCTCCCTCCCCCTACCTCAGGTGTGGAGGTTTGGGCCTACCTTGGCACCACCCTGCTCCAGTCTATTAATACACTAACATATATGATCACATGTTGTATCTAACACTGTATTCGAAAGCCCAGGTTCGAAGACTTCCACAGTGGCTTCAACCTCCACTGTGGCAAACCTCATATCATACCACTGATGATGGCTCCTCCTCCTCTACCACTGACCTCTGACTTTTGACCTTTGACCTACGTGTCATAATCACATCATCATCAGGGCAGATACGAGAAATATAACAGCCAGTTCATACACAATTACGACGCCATATATATATATATATATATATATATATATATATATATATATATATATATATATATATATATATATATATATTATCCCTGGGGATATGGGAGAAAGAATACTTCCCGCGTATTCCCTGCGTGTCGTAGAAGGCGACTAAAAAGGGGAGGGAGCGGGGAGCTGGAAATCCTCCCCTCTTGTTTTTTTTTTTTAATCTTCCAAAAAAAGGAACAGAGAAGGGGGCCAGGTGAGGATGTTCCCTCAGAGGCCCAGTCCTCTGTTCTTAACGCTACCTTGCTGATGCGGGAAATGGCGAATGGTTTGAAAAAAAAAAAAAAAAAAAAATATATATATATATATATATATATATATATATATATATATATATATATATATATATATATATATATATATTGGTATGTATGCATACTCCATAAGCTCATTCTGGTCAAGGTATGTGTCATGCGCGCGTGAGAAAAATCTACTCCGTTTCCCACTCTGGAAATGGAGCGCTTGCGACGCGTATGAGCCCCGTTTTAGTGGAGTATTAAGAGACAGTTCATATTTTTTTTATTACTCTAACGTAAAGGAATTATTGCCCGGGTTTTGTACTTTAAATATCATCTCCAAGTGTGACATGTGTGGCATGTGTGAAATGGGTAACATGTGTGAAATGTGTGACGTGTGTGAAATGTGTGACGTGTGTGAAATGTGTGACATGTGTGAAATGTGTGACGTGTGTGGAGTGTGTGACATGTGTGACATGATGTAACAGCATATACGTCATCTTCCTTTACTTAGAATGTCATCTCTGTTTCTTATATTTTTCCAGGCTTATATAACACTTATATATATATATATATATATATATATATATATATATATATATATATATATATATATATATATATATATATATATATCCGTTATACCTGGAGTGTCATGAAGTAGGAGAGAGAGAGAGAGAGAGAGAGAGAGAGAGGCATCACACTGGCCAGCAGGTACTTAATGCCTCTCTCTCTCTAAACCAGTTCCGTGAGTCGAGGCAGTGGGTATGTTTACGTTACAATCTGCTCTTTAAACATGTGTGTTTTTCTGTCGGTCTGTCTGTCTCTCTGTCAGTCTGTGTGTGTGTGTGTGTGTGTGTGTGTGTGTGTGTGTGTGTGTGTGTTCAACATTATGTGTTAGTGTAGTGTAATGTTAGTGTGTTATGTGTCTGTTTGTCTGTTGGATAACTCATGATCTCCCAGCGTCACGTTCAGACGTAACATACGTCACATATAGCAAAGACACATCACATATATAGAGTGAACAAGTCACAGATATTTATGTAGAGTGAACACGTCTCATATAATTAGTGAACACGTCTCATATAATTAGTGAACACGTCTCATATAATTAGTGAACACGTCTCATATAAATAGTGAACACGTCTCATATATATAGTGAACATGTCTCATATATATAGCGAACACGTCACATATATATGGCGAACACGTCACATATGTATATAGCGAACACTTCACATATATATAGCGAACACGTCATATATATATATATATATATATATATATATATAGAGAGAGAGAGAGAGAGAGAGAGAGAGAGAGAGAGAGAGAGACAGACAGACAGACAGACAGACAGAGAGACAGAGAGCATCAAAACAGGAAAACAGACATAGATGATACATTCTATATTCACCAAGCAACACCATCTTGTTGTTCAACATCAAAATCTATTAATTTTCCTGGAAATCACATTTTGATGATGTGTGCTGAAGCAAGTTAATGGTTTAGAATGAACTAACATGTTAGTGTGCATGATTTGGCATGACAGTTCATGACGAGCGTGTGTCATGAATAACAAAAAAATGACTTTGGAAAAAAAAGAAATATATATATATATATATATATATATATATATATATATATATATATATATATATACACAAAAGACTGATGTTGCTACAGAAAGGCAATTATGATTTTTCCTCCTGTCATATACATGATATATTTACATATTTACTTTTGTATATTGTGAATGACGTGGGTTGTGAAATGCACAACTGGCATACGAGTATCACAACATGGTTGTTACAGAGGTTGTATTCTGACTGATATTCGACGTTGGGTTTACTTCATCGTATTAAATGTGGTTGTATATGTACATAGGAGTAAAGGCATAGTATATATATATATATATATATATATATATATATATATATATATATATATATATATATATATATATATGTAGGGTTGAGAGACGGGGCAACACGAGTGTATAACTTTCTCCCCACAACATACATATAGTAATCACACACACACACACACACACACACACACACACCTCCTCGCCGTTTACTGCAGCAGCGAAGTAGCGTCAGGAACAGAAGATTGGACTCATTTGCCTTCATATCCAAACTTCATCTGTCATGTATTATGCTCGGACAACAGAGCCATCGTTAACGAAACCCACTAAACTTTCCCTGGTTTCCCCTGGCTTCTATATATGCCTTGGTTCAACCCGATGATTGCACGTCGCCCCCTGTATACCACCTTTAGTCCTATCCCTGCATGTCTATCACCTTCCCACAGGGGTCAGACGCCGATAGATTTAGCAGTTCAGTGATGTATTGACTTTCTCTGACCCCAGAATGGTAGTCTATCTATCATCAGTCATCTCTGGGGGTTTTGTGTCTGTCATCTCTGGGGGTTTCGTGTTTGGCATCTCTGGGGGGTTCGTGTCTGTCATCTCTGGGGTTTCGTATGAGGACGACCTTCATGCACCAGTGGTGGAGGACGACCTTCACTCACCAGTGATCGAGGACAACCTTCACCTTGTGCTGGTTCTGTTCTCTTGTTATTGTTCTCTTTCTCTCCAGTTTCCCCGAAGTTCCTGAACTCGTCTCCTGTTCTGACCTGTTCTCCGGCCTGTTCTGACTTGTTCTAAAGTGTTCTAACCTGTTCTGGAGTCCCTCCCTCACTGTCTACTAGCCTGTACGTCTGTCTCACACCCCGTCCCCATCCGTCAGCGTACCGTCTCACGTGCTCGTCTCAGAGGTCGTCCAGTCTCACACCCTCACCTTGACCTCCCTCCCTCCCTCCCTCCCTCACCTTGACCTCCCTCCCTCCCTCCCTCACCTTGACCTCCCCCACCTCCCTCCCTCCCTCCCTCCCTCATCTTCCTCATGTATCCAGTGATCTCCCGTGTTTCCTATTCTCATGATGTAGGACCCTCATAGGTCCTCACTAGGATCCTGTCAGCCATATTTACGTGTGTACGTCACATCCGCCAACGTCTCCTGGTTGTGGCCATGTTAGTGTGTGTGTGTGTGTGTATGTGTGTGTGTGTGTGTGTGTGTGTGTGTGTGTGTGTCGTCTGGTCCTCTGGGTTTGCTTCAGTTTGGGTTCAACTGTGACTTTCAGCATATACACACACTGGCTTGTGGTCGCCAGTGTGTGTATGTGGGTGTGTAGGGGAGTGTGTAGGGGGTGTGGGTTGATGGGTGGGTGTATGTGGGTGTGGGTTGGTGGGTGGATGTGTGTGTGGGTGTGGGTTGGTGGGTGGATGTGTGTGTGTGTGGGTGTGGTTGGGTTGGTGTGTGTGTTTGTGTGTGTGGGTTTGGATGGGTTGGTGTGTGTGGGTGTAGGTGGGTGTAGGTGTGTGTGTGGGTGTGTGGGTGTATGTGTGGGTGTTGATGACGAGATAACTGTGGGACGCGTCTCATCACATCTTGATCTGGAAACCCCCCCTGCCCACACGTCCCCCTCCCCACATGTGTGGGGGTGAGGTCGGGGAGGAAAGTGAGAGTTGGGGAGAGAGAGAGAGAGAGAGAGAGAGAGAGAGAGAGAGAGAGAGAGAGAGGCGAGGGGGGGGGGGGCGTGTGTGTGAGAGAGAGTAGGAGGTTATGGGAGAAGGTTACACGGGTGGTGGGCCCTGCCCAGCGATGTGTTCACCACGACCCTCCCTTCCCTCCCTCCCTCCCTTCCCTCCCTCCCTCCCTTCCCTCCCTCCCTCCCTTCCCTCCCTCCCTCCCTCCCTCCCTCCCTCCCTCCCTCCCTCCCTCCTTGCCTGCCTGCTCTTCATTATTGATCTGGCGGGAGCATATAGCTCTCATATCCTGCCCTCCCCCCCTCCCTCTCACTTACTCTCTCTCTCTCTCTCTCTCTCTCTCTCTCTCTCTCTCTCTCTCTCTCTCTCTCTCTCTCTCTGTTTATCATCTTCCCGGGGAGGCTTAGCTGGGTCTCTTGGGGGGGGGATGACGTAGGTGGGTCTCTCTGGGGGGATGGTGACATAGATGGGTTTCTCTGGGGATGACATAAGTGGGTTTCTGGGGGGTGACATAAGTAGGTCTCTGGGGGTGACATAAGTGGGTTTCTGGGGGGGTGACATAAGTGGGTCTCTGGGGGAAACATATAGGGGGGTGTCTCTGGGGGGGACTCAGTCACCTGGCATTTGTCCCAGAAAACTAAGGGGGGAGGACGCAGAGCCGCCCCCCCGCCACAACCTGGAAGAAATGGGGCTTAAACCCTTATTGATATCACCCCCCCCCCCCCCGGGGTCCCTCATCCTCCCTACATGCCCTTTAAACCACAAGTTGAAGGTCAGCATCTACATCTGCCTTGCAAATAGGTCACATATATATATATATATATATATATATATATATATATATATATATATATATATATATATATATATATTTATATATATATATATATTTATTATTATTATTATTATTATTATTATTATTATTATTATTATTATTATTATAATTATTAGTATTATTATATTACTTGATCGCCGTCTCCTGCGTCATCGAGGTAGCGCAAGGAAATAGACGAGGAATGACCCAACCCACTCACATACACACACACACATATATATATATATATATATATATATATATATATATATATATATATATATATATATATATATATATATATACAGTTCAACGTATACATACATATACATACACAGACTTATGCATAAATACACATGGACATATTCATACTTGCTGCCTTCATCCATTCTCGTCGCCACCCCGCCACGCATGAAATAGCTTCCCCCTTCCCTCCAGTCATTGGATGATAACACGTCTCAGTATGTATCAGTATGAAGATTTCATGAAATGCTGATTCCCTACATGGTTTGTGCAGTATACATTGCACGTAACGTCAGTATACATTAACCCCTACATGGTTTGTGCAGTATACATTGCACGTAACGTCAGTATACATTGACCCCTACATGGGGCAGTGCAGTATACATTGCACGTAACGTCAGTATACATTAACCCCTACATGGTTTGTGCAGTATACATTGCACATAGCGTCAGTATACATTAACCCCTACATGGTTTGTGCAGTATACATTGCACGTAACGTCAGTATACATTGACCCCTACATGGGGCAGTGCAGTATACATTGCACGTAACGTCAGTATACATTGACCCCTACATGGTTTGTGCAGTATACATTGCACGTAACGTCAGTATACATTGACCCCTACATGGGGCAGTGCAGTATACATTGCACGTAACGTCAGTATACATTGACCCCTACATGGTTTGTGCAGTATACATTGCACGTAACGTCAGTATACATTGACCCCTACATGGTTTGTGCAGTATACATTGCACGTAACGTCAGTATACATTGACCCCTACATGGGGCAGTGCAGTATACATTGCACGTAACGTCAGTATACATTGACCCCTACATGGTTTGTGCAGTATACATTGCACGTAACGTCAGTATACATTGACCCCTACATGGTTTGTGCAGTATACATTGCACGTAACGTCAGTATACATTGACCCCTACATGGGGCAGTGCAGTATACATTGCACGTAACGTCAGTATACATTGACCCCTACATGGTTTGTGCAGTATACATTGCACGTAACGTCAGTATACATTGACCCCTACATGGTTTGTGCAGTATACATTGCACGTAACGTCAGTATACATTGACCCCTACATGGGGCAGTGCAGTATACATTGCACGTAACGTCAGTATACCTAGTTTCACATATCATACCATTCCTCATCAAATCTGATCCGTTGGGCACATATATTTACACATGTATATATATATATATATATATATATATATATATATATATATATATATATATATATATATGAGTATATATGTATATGAACGCGCACCTTCATAGAACATACAAACCTCCAACAGCTAGGATCGAACCCGGGACCCCTGTGACACAGGCGGGAATGCTACAGCTTGGCCCATAGCCTAGCGGTAGCATTCCCGCCGGTGGCACAGGGGTCCTGGGTTCGATTCTGGCTGTTGGAGGTCTGTGTTGTATATATATATATATATATATATATATATATATATATATATATATATATATATATGTGTGTGTGTGTGTGTGTGTGTGTGTAAACCAGTGTGTATATATGCTTGTGCGTCTATTCATATATACATTTTTTTATACATATTCGCCGTTTCCCGTGTCAGCAAGGTAGCGTCAAGAACAGAGGACTCAGAGGGAAAAAAAAATCCTCACCTGGCCCCCTCCTCTGTTCCTTCTTTAGGAAAAGTAAAATTTGGAGGGGAGCTTCCTATCCACATCCAGGCCTCACAGACGCTTCACATGCCCTGGTTCAGCCCATTGACAGCACGTCGACCCCGGTATACCACATCGTTCCAATTCAGTCTGTTCCTTGCACGCCGCCTCTCGCCTTCCTGTATATTCAAGCCCCGATAGCTCAAAATCTTTTTCACTCCATCTTTCCACCTCCAATTTGGTCTCCCTCTTCTCCTCGTTCCCTCCACCTCCGACACATATATCCTCTTGGTCAATCTTTCCTCACTCATTCTCTCCATGTGACCAAACCATTTCAAAACACCCTCTTCTGCTCTCTCAACCACGCTCTTTTTATTTCCACACATCTCTCTTACCCTTACATTACTTACTCGATCAAACCACCTCACACCACATATTGTCCTCAAACATCTCATTTCCAGCACATCCATCCTCCTGCTCACAACTCTATCCATAGCCAAAGGCTCGCAACCATACAACATTGTTGGAACCACTATTCCTTCAAACATACCCATTTTTGCTTTCCGTGATAATGTTCTCGACTTCCACACATTCTTCAACGCTCCCAGTGCCTTTACCCCCTCCCCACCCTGTGACTCACCTCCGCTTCCATGGTTCCATATATATATATATATATATATATATATATATATATATATATATATATATATATATATATATATGTGTGTGTGTGTGTGTGTGTGTGTGTGTTCAAACCCAGACTTTGAACAGAAGACAAGGGAACTATGAATGCACAAAAGGAGAAAAAAGAATAAGTGTCTTTTAGATGGAAACTTACCCTTTTAAAAGGTACAGACTCTGGCTGTTAGGAGAAATATGAGAAGGCAAAGTTCCAGAGTTGAACGTTGTAAGGAAAAAAGCAGACACCACAACGGCCCAGCCTTAAGTTCCCATAGGACTGCAGTCGGAAGGTCTAGAACGATCACCCTCCCTTCTTTCGAGCTGGCTGTGCCAATACAGGTTTCAGAGAAGAGGGAAGAGTATTGGAATGAAATAGACGAGCAAGCACAGGAGCAAATTAAGAAGAATAACACTTCGAATGACGAATGTGGGATGATGCCATCTTGTCCATGCACCATAATGGTATTGAGAGAGAGAGAGAGAGAGAGAGAGAGAGAGAGAGAGAGAGAGAGAGAGAGAGTCTGTCACTGGAAGATGAAGGGCCGTCATCATCCTCCTCCCTCTACCCTCTTAGAGATGAAGGAAGGACTTCCTTTGCCCCAAGGAACGACCTGCCTCGTGAATATTATGTCCTAGATAAGGTGGAGTGGGAGGAATATTTGATGGTGATAAACCTCGAACGGATATTGAAATGAATATATCTTTTCTGGTACACGTATCTGGGACACATGCTTCTGTACACGTACATCGGTACACATACATCCGCTCCATATACATGCAACATCTGCCAAGCGCTTGCAGGCGCTGCCTTTGGAGAGGAATCGGGGGTTCTTGCTGGGGGGGGAAGTGGGGTTACTTGCTATGGGAGGAACTGGTGGTACTTGCTGGGGGAGGAACTGGGGGTGTAATTGCTTGGGGAGGAACTGGGGGTACTTGCTGGGGGAGGTGCTCGTACATGTCTGGGGAGTGTAGAGAGAATATCTCTTACTTGTCTAGGGAGTGTAGTTTCAACTGTCTGGTGGGATGGTGTTTAAGAGTGGGTTGGGAAGGTAGATGGTTGATATTTATTTGGTTGATTTTGTGTTATTTATTTTACATAATCCTAGAACATTATCATCACGTCTTAGGAATAATTTAGGTCCAAAATGCCAGGTTGTGGGGAGGGGAAAAGAAGAAGTTCTGATTGTAATTTATTGAAAATAGAAATTGTACATCAACTTTAAGCTTCACTTTATCTTATTAAGATACAGAAATAACGTAAATAGAAATGGAAGTGGTTATTGTAATAAAAGAATAAATAAACTTGAAATTCATCTTTGAAATAGTTATTACTTTTATCAACATTACACAATAACAGTTCATTATAAAGACTTGATATAAATAACTATTTTCCTACTGACAGACAGAGACCTTCCCTCCATTATCATGATCAGTAAAGCATTTATTAGTTATCACCCGTACTCTGCCGTGCTCAAGGGCCGTACACTGCTGTGCGCCACGTACAGTAGTGTTCACACTGACCGTCATACGTGTCAAAAGGTGTTCGAGGGGAAGACATTGCTGGCCATGGAACGTGCTGAAGAGAACTACAATATGAGCGGAATGCCCATGGTGATGTAATGGTAATAACAGCCAATGTTGTGTGGTTCATGTACGTCCTCTATACTTGCTCTCTCTCTCTCTCTCTCTCTCTCTCTCTCTCTCTCTCTCTCTCTCTCTCTCTCTCTCTCTCTCTCTCTCTCTCTCTGGTCTTGTACACTCTCGTGGTGGGTCAGGTGATAGCTGTACATCTGTACAGTGACTGTGTACATCTGCCAAGTGACTGCGTGCATATGTACGGTGAGTATGTACATCTGCACAGTGACCTTGTACATTTGTACAGTGACTGTGTACATCTGTACAGTGACCTTGTACATAGGTACAGTGACTGTGTACATCTGTACAGTGACTGTGTACATCTATACAGTGACTGTGTACATCTGTACAGTGACTGTATACACCTGTACAGTGACTGTGTACATCTGTACAGTGACTGTGTACATCTGTACAGTGACTGTGTACATCTGTACAGTGACTGTGTACATCTGTACAGTGACTGTGTACATCTGTACAGTGCCTGTGAACATTGCTATTCTCTGCCATCGTCTGGCAATATCCACCGTGGCTACACAGGTCAGATGATAAGCGCTATCAGTCACCCATAGCCACACACACACACACAGATAAGACTACACCATGACTTACAGGTGGAAGAGACTGACCACGTCAGTCACTTGACTGAACCACTTCAGTACGAAGACTTTGCGTAAGTCATCGAATCAGTCGTCGTACGCAAGACATTGTTAATGCGTCGTACGTAAGACGTTTAATGCGTCGTACGCAAGACGTTGTTAATGCGTCGTACGCAAGACGTTGTTAATGTGTCGTACGCAAGACGTTGTTAATGCGTCGTACGCAAGACGTTGTTAATGCGTCGTACGCAAGACGTTGTTAATGCGTCGTACGCAAGACGTTATTAATGCGTCGTACGCAAGACGTTGTTAATGCGTCGTACGCAAGACATTGTTAATGCGTCGTACGCAAGACATTGTTAATGCGTCGTACGCAAGACATTGTTAATGCGTCGTACGCAAAACGTTTAATGCGTCGTACGCAAAACGTTTAATGCGTCGTATGATTACGACATGTAGTGCTCTGCTGTCATAGTTGTTAAGTGTGTGTGTGTATAATGTGATCTTGTCCTGTTCAGCTGAGTTGAATATAATCATTAATTAATGAAAAATATTTAAATATGTTAATTGAAAGTTGTATTTAAAATTACCATTTAATATTTGTCATCTTCGCTGATTTCTTCTTTTTTTTCGTACGGTAGAAATTGTGGTTGAATGATCTCTTAACTAATGATAATGATAGCTAATTATTCCTCTTATATACAACACATAATTGATAACCATTTAATTATTATTTATCTCTTGTGTCCACAGGTAAGGTCCTGAGCTGATAACCGTACAAGAGGTGTTTCTTAAGGCTAAATCTCAGCAGTAAAGCAACAGCACATGACCTCAAATGCTTTAAGAAATAATTGTAAGTTACACTTTTGATTTCAAAATTTTTTTGTGAATTATGATTTAATGACTTGTTTAATGTAACTAAAAATGTATTTATCATAAATGTTTGCTATGTAAAATATAGGAAATTATATATATATATATATATATATATATATATATATATATATATATATATATATATATATATATTATGAAATAATGTTTGAAAGGAAGTAAAAGGGAAACTGCATTTCACCAGGAAGTGTCTGGCATCTTTTCACAAGATGCCAGACACTTCCTGTTGTAGTTGGTCAACTTCGCGTCCGATATTATTGCCTGGTTTTCTTTTTTCTTTTTTCTTTTTTCTTTTTTTCTATCTCTCCGTGAGTTCCTCCTGCAGGAGGTTTTATCCCTCCAGTCCAAACTGACAGCTGGGACAGATGCGTTGTATTTTTTTTTTCTTTTTTTAACCCAAATGTGTTTCAAATACGAAGAGAAATTGACAAGAAGACATCCAAGATTGTGTGAGGATATGACGTCACGGGGAATGAAGTTGATGGAAGTGAATGAAGTCTTGCGAATCACCATGAATGAAGGTGGTAGAACAGACCCAGTGTTGGGATGAAGGAAGATGGCTGGACGTGGGATGAGCAGACCTGATGGTTTATGACCAGGTTATCTGCTGGAGGACAGTACATGGGAAGGACAGATAACACAAGACCTGATGGTCTATGACCAGGTTATCTGCTGGAGGACAGTACATGGGAAGGACAGATAACACAAGACCTGATGGTCTATGACCAGGTTATCTGCTGGAGGACAGTACATGGGAAGGACAGATAACACAAGACCTGATGGTCTATGACCAGGTTATCTGCTGGAGGACAGTACATGGGAAGGACAGATAACACAAGACCTGATGGTCTATGACCAGGTTATCTGCTGGAGGACAGTACATGGGAAGGACAGATAACACAAGACCTGATGGTCTATGACCAGGTTATCTGCTGGAGGACAGTACATGGGAAGGACAGATAACACAAGACCTGATGGTCTATGACCAGGTTATCTGCTGGAGGACAGTACATGGGAAGGACAGATAACACAAGACCTGATGGTCTATGACCAGGTTATCTGCTGGAGGACAGTACATGGGAAGGACAGATAACACAAGACCTGATGGTCTATGACCAGGTTATCTGCTGGAGGACAGTACATGGGAAGGACAGATAACACAAGACCTGATGGTCTATGACCAGGTTATCTGCTGGAGGACAGTACATGGGAAGGACAGATAACACAAGACCTGATGGTCTATGACCAGGTTATCTGCTGGAGGACAGTACATGGGAAGGACAGATAACACAAGACCTGATGGTCTATGACCAGGTTATCTGCTGGAGGACAGTACATGGGAAGGACAGATAACACAAGACCTGATGGTCTATGACCAGGTTATCTGCTGGAGACAGTACATGGGAAGGACAGATAACACAAGACCTGATGGTCTATGACCAGGTTATCTGCTGGAGGACAGTACATGGGAAGGACAGATAACACAAGACCTGATGGTCTATGACCAGGTTATCTGCTGGAGGACAGTACATGGGAAGGACAGATAACACAAGACCTGATGGTCTATGACCAGATAACAGACAATAGCTGATGAGGGAGGGCTGGTCGAGCTGGCTGATGAAGGAGGGCTGGTCGAGCTGGCTGATGAGGGAGGGCTGGTCGAGCTGGCTGATGAGGGAGAGCTGGTCGAGCTGGCTGATGAGGGAGGGCTGGTCGAGCTGGCTGATGAGGGAGGGCTGGTCGAGCTGGCTGATGAGGGAGGGCTGGTCGAGCTGGCTGATGAGGGAGGGCTGGTCGAGCTTGCTGGCTGATGAGGGAGGGCTGGTCGAGCTGGCTGATGAGGGAGGGCTGGTCGAGCTGGCTGATGAGGGAGGGCTGGTCGAGCTGGCTGATGAGGGAGGGCTGGTCGAGCTGGCTGATGAGGGAGGGCTGGTCGAGCTGGCTGATGAGGGAGGGCTGGTCGAGCTGGCTGATGAGGGAGGGCTGGTCGAGCTGGCTGATGAGGGAGGGCTGGTCGAGCTGGATGATGAGGGAGGGCTGGTCGAGCTGGCTGGTGAGGGAGGGCTGGTCGAGCTGGCTGGTGAGGGAGGGCTGGTCGAGCTGGCTGATGAGGGAGGGCTGGTCGAGCTGGCTGGTGAGGGAGGGCTGGTCGAGCTGGCTGATGAGGGAGGGCTGGTCGAGCTTGCTGGCTGATGAGGGAGGGCTGGTCGAGCTGGCTGATGAGGGAGGGCTGGTCGAGCTGGCTGATGAGGGAGGGCTGGTCGAGCTGGCTGATGAGGGAGGGCTGTCGATGCTGAGTGGCTGGTCGGCTGGCTGATGAGGAGGGCTGGTCGAGCTGGCTGATGAGGGAGGGCTGGTCGAGCTGGCTGATGAGGGAGGGCTGGTCGAGCTGGCTGTGAGGAGGGCGTCAGCTGGCTGATGAGGGAGGGCTGGTCGAGCCTGGCTGATGAGGAGGCTGGTCGAGCTGCTGAGGTGAGGGGAGGGCTGGTCGAGCTGGCTGATGAGGGAGGGCTGGTCGAGCTGGCTGATGAGGAGGCTGTCGGCGGCGATGAGGGCGTCGAGTGGCTGAGAGGCTGTCGGCTGGCTGATGAGGGAGGGCTGGTCGAGCTGGTGCTGATGAGGGAGGGCTGGTCGAGCTGGCTGATGAGGGAGGGCTGGTCGAGCTGGCTGGCTGGCTGATGAGGGAGGGCTGGTCGAGCTGGCTAGAGAGCTGTGGCTGGCTGATGAGGGAGGGCTGGTCGAGCTGGCTGATGAGGGAGGGCGGTCGAGTGGGCGTGAGTGAGGGAGAGCTGGTCGAGCTGGCTGATGAGGGAGGGCTGGTCGAGCTGGCTGATGAGGGAGGACTGGTCGAGCTGGCTGATGAGGGAGGACTGGTCGAGCTGGCTGATGAGGGAGGACTGGTCGAGCTGGCTGGCTGGCTCCTCACTGATGTATCGATGGTCGTCGGTGCTGGAGGGAGGGAGGGAGGGAGGGAGGGAGAGGGTGCGCGTGTGTTGGCGAGAGAGGTGGGAGTTGTGGGGGGGGGGAGGGGAGGGAAAGGAGGCTCCTCTGGTGGAGGAAAGCATTGGTGGAGAGAGAGAGAGAGAGAGAGAGAGAGAGAGAGAGAGAGAGAGAGAGAGAGAGAGGCGGGAGGGGAGAGCGGGAGAGGGGAAAAGCTGGCGCGTCAGGCTCCTCCTCCTCCTCCTCCTCCCTCAGCCGGGGGTAGGGGGGAGGGGGTTGGGTGGGGGGTGGGGGTGTCGGGCTGGGTGAGGGCCGGCGTGGTGGTTGGTTGGCTCAGTCGGAGTCGTGACTCGGGCCAGTGCGGGTCCCGTCGCTCCTCTCTCTCCCCGCCTCCACCACCACCACCAGCACCACCCCGCGCGCGCGGCAACCCTGGGCGTTACGCCTCGCAGTGAAGGCGCCCTTGAGGGAGAGCAGCCCTCTCCCCCTCCAGAAGCAGGGGAGGACCTGCCTGTAGCAGCCCCTGCCGGAGAGATGAGACCCCGGTTGTACTGAGGCAAAGTGGTTCCGTATCGGTCCGTGCTCCCGGAGGCACGTTGGAGAGAGACATGCCCTAGTGTTGGAGACGACGCCCTCCGACACCATCACCAACACCGCCAGAGGCACCACCACCACCACCACCACCACCTCAACCACTCGCAGGGGGGGGCACCATGTGGTCGCCGGGGGCCCTCCAGCCTAGCACTGCCGTGGCAGTAGGTAAGTTACCCCCCCAACGCAACCCGCCCCCCCTACACAACTTTACCCCCCCCCCCGAACTTACTTATGCCCAGTGGTGTCCTAACTTTACGGGGGGGGGGGGGGAGGTGGGGACTCGTGTCCTTCCCCCCCCAATTTCTGGGGACGTCAATCTCCCCCCCCCCCCTCCTCCTCCTCCCCTATTTGTGGTGGTCAAGTGTAAACTTTTGACCCCCTTGTTTACTGACGGTGGTTTACCCCCCCCCCCCTCGTCAAGCTCACGGCTTGTCAAGTGGCCCGATTTGACACCCTTACTTAAAGCGCGTCAAAGTGTCCAGCTTTACCGCAAGTTTATCTTACTTAAGTAGCCAAGTGAGTAGGCTTATCTCTAGTATACTTACGGCTGTCAAGTGTCCAGGTTTACCCCCATAAACTGGTCAAGTGTCCAGGTTTACCCCCCCCCCCTTTCCTTAATCTCATCAAGTGTCCAGGTTTACCTCCCCCTGCAAGCGTACAGGTTTACCCCCTTAATTAAGCTGGTCAGGTACCCAGGTTTACCCCCTGCAAGCGTACATGTTTACCCCCTTACTTAAGCTGGTCAGGTACCCAGGTTTACCCCCCTGCAAGCGTACAAGTTTACCCCCTTCCTTAATCTGGTCAAGTGTCCAGGTTTACCCCCTTGCAAGCGTACAGGTTTACCCCCTTACTTAAGCTGGTCAGGTACCCAAGTTTACCCCCTTCCTTAAACTGGTCAAGTGTTCAGGTTTACCCCCTCTCTTAAGCTGGTGAGGTGTCTAGGTTTACCTCTCCCCCCCCTGCAAGCGTACAAGTTTACCCCCTTCCTTATGATGGTCAAGTGTCGAGGTTTACCACTTCCTTTACTTAAGCTGGTCAAGTATCCAGGTTTACCCCCTTAAGCTGGTCAAGTATATAGGTTTACCCCCTTCCTTAAGCTGGTCAAGTATACAGGTTTACCCCCTTCCTTAAGCTGGTCAGATGTCCAGGTTTACCCCCTGCAAGCGTACAGGTTTACCCCCTTAAGCTGATCGTGTCCATTTTTACCCCCTTAAGCTGGTCAGGTGTCGAGGTTACCCCGTGCAAGCGTACAGGTTTATCCCGTTACTTAAGCTGTTCAAGTGTTTAGGTTTACCCCCTGCAAGCGTACAGTTTTACCCCCTTAAGCTGGTCAGATGTCCAGGTTTACCCCCTTAAGCTGGTCAGATGTCCAGGTTAACCCCCTGCAAGCGTACAAGTTTACCCCCTTAAGCTGCTCAAGTGTTTAGGTTTACCCCCCCTGCAAGCGTAAAGGTTTACCCCCTTAAGCTGGTCAGATGTCCAGGTTTACCCCGTGCAAGCGAACAAGTTTACCCCCTGAAGCTGGTCAGGTGTCCAGGTTTACCCCCCTGCAAGCGTACAGGTTTACCCCCTTACTTAAGCTGGTCAAGTACCCAGATTTACCCCCTTACTTAAGCTGGTCAAGTGTCCAGGTTTACCCCCTTACTTAAGCTGGTCAAGTATCCAGGTTTACCCCCCTGCCACCGTACAGGTTTACCCCCTTACTTAAGCTGGTCAGGTGTCCAGGTTTACCCCCCTGCCCTTACTACTTAACGTGTACATGTAAGTAATCATCATTAATGATGGTTTGTCAGTGGTTCCAACCACTTGATTACGTCACGGGTTTGAATCTGTAATTACAGACATGATATCAATACGAGTTTTTCTA
>NC_092282.1:23822541-23842541 GCF_036320965.1 Panulirus ornatus
AAGTTTATGACCTTAAGGGGTCAAAGTTCAGTCTGTGTGAAACCAAGTTTGTGACCTTAAGGGGTCAAAGTTCAGTCTATGTGAAACCCAAGTTTGTGACCTTAAGGGGTCAAAGTTCAGTCTATGTGAAACCTTTGACCTGTTCCGAACTGACAATGTGTGAACAATGGTCTTCACGAACTAGCGTGTGGATATTCACCTTGAGGGAACCATTTGAGGACAATTGAGCAGTTAGTGGTTTAATGACGTTTGGTTGACCTCACACAAGTGCTCCGGGCACGTACATGATGTACGCAAGGGCTGGGCACGTACATGATGTACGCACACGTAACAGAGGGGTGACGCAGGACACACACGTAACAGAGGGGTGACGCAGGACCCACACGTAACAGAGGGGTGACGTAGGACCCACACGCCACACGTAACAGAGGGGTGACGCAGGACACACACGGAACAGAGGGGTGACGCAGGACACGCACGTAACAGAGGGATGACGCAGGACACACACGTAACAGAGGGGTGACGCAGGACACACACGTAACAGAGGGGTGACGCAGGACACACACGTAACAACGTAACAGAGGGGTGACGCAGGACACACACGTAACAGAGGGGTGACGCAGGACACACACACCTGCCTGTGTGGGCCAGACTGCCACACCTGAGGTGGGGATATATGACAGTAACCAACTTATTCCATGTAGCGCCACCTGTCACAGCTGGTGCCAGCGCGCGTACGACCCGCCGCTGTCACAGTCTTGAATTAACTTCCACGACGATACGACCCTTGAGCATGCCGGTACGACCATTGAGCACGCCGGTACGACCCTTGAGCACGCCGGTACGACCCTTGAGCACGCCGGTATGACCCATGAGCACGACGTTACGATCCTTAGCACGACGATACGACCCTTGAGCACGACGGTACGACCCTTGAGCACGCCGGTACGACCCATGAGCACGACGTTACGATCCTTGAGCACGACGGTACGATCCTTGAGCACGACGGTACGACCCTTGAGCACGACGTTACGATCCTTGAGCACGACGGTACGATCCTTGAGCACGACGGTACGACCCTTGAGCACGACGTTACGATCCTTGAGCACGACGGTACGACCCTTGAGCACGACGGTACGACCCTTGAGCACGCCGGTACGACCCTTGAGCACGCCGGTACGACCCTTGAGCACGACGGTACGACCCTTGAGCACGACGGTACGACCCTTGAGCACGACGGTACGACCCTTGAGCACGACGTTACGATCCTTGAGCACGACGGTACGATCCTTGAGCACGACGGTACGACCCTTGAGTACGACGGTACGACCCTTGAGCACGACATTACGATCCTTGAGCACGCCGGTACGACCCTTGAGCACGACGGTACGACCCTTGAGCACGACATTACGATCCTTGAGCACGCCGGTACGACCCTTGAGCACGACGGTACGATCCTTGAGCACGCCGGTACGACCCTTGAGCACGACGGTACGACCCTTGAGCACGACGGTACGATCCTTGAGCACGACGGTACGATCCTTGAGCACGACGGTACGACCCTTGATTACGACGGTACGACCCTTGAGCACGACGATACGACCCTTGAGCACGACGGTACGACCCTTGAGCACGACGGTACGACCCTTGAGTACGACGGAACGATCCTTGAGCACGACGGTACGATCCTTGAGCACGACGGTACGACCCTTGAGCACGACGGTAAGACCCTTGAGCACGACGGTACGATCTTTAAGCACGACGGTACGACCCTTGAGCACGACGGTATACGGCCCTTGAGCACGACGGTACGATCTTTAAGCACGACGGTACGACCCTTGACCCCTGTATTCTTAAGTAATTACCCCCCGGTCACCGGTCGTTAAGACCCCAATCACTCAGCCTTAACTACCACCCCCCCCCCCCCCTGTGAGTGGTCAACGCCACTTTCCCCTGGTTCATTCACCAGGCTGCCACTGTCCACGACCCACTGTTCTAATGTTCTTGTCCTCTCCCCCCCCCCCCCCCCCCGTGTTGCTGAACACACCGCTGCTGTATTTGCCCCCCTGTTGCTGTAGCCCCCTTTACTGAGAGCGCTACTGTATTTTTTCACTGTTGCTGTAGCCCCACTGAGAGCACTACTGTATTTCCACTGTTGCTGTAGCCCCCCACTCAGAGTACTACTGTATTTCCACTGTTGCTGTAGCCCCCCACTCAGAGTACTACTGTATTTCCACCGTTGCTGTAGCCCCCATTGAGAGCACTACTGTATTTCCACTGTTACTGTAGCCCCTACTGAGAGCACTACTGTATTTCCACTTGCTGTAGCCCCCACTGAGAGCACTACTGTATTTCCACTTGCTGTAGCCCCCACTGAGAGCACTACTGTATTTCCACTTGCTGCAGCCCCCACTGAGAGCACTACTGTATTTCCACTGTTGCTGTAGCCCCCACTGAGAGCACTACTGTATTTCCACTGTTGCTGTAGCCCCCACTCAGAGTACTGCTGTACCCCTGTAGTCCTCCTCCTACTCTTCTGTTACATCCCTTACTCAAATTCCTTCACTCGTCCAGAGTGCACAAGCTTCCCATCCCGTTCCACTGACTTCTAAGATATTGAGAGTGTTTCTTTCTATCCCACTGTCCCATTTTTCAGTGTCTTTCCCATGCGCGTAAACCTCTTCCTTCATAAAGTCTTTTCCTCCGTAGTCCACCGTTCCACGAGGCTTTCCTTAGCGAACGATGCTGGAGGAGGAGTGAGTAGGGGGGAAGGGGGACGTCCTCCTCCACGAGGGTGGTCAAGGAGGACCTCAGAAACCTCTATCAAGTGTGAGAATATCGAGAGGGAAGACACTGGCGTCGTCTATAGCCAGATATAGATTGTGGCGAGAGCCTGGAGGTCAAGTTCGACTCGAAGACGGACGTACGCACTTGGGGTGGGGAGGGAGGGAGGGGGGGGGTTGGAGTGTGTGTGTGTGTGTGTGTGAGAGAGAGAGAGAGAGAGAGAGAGAGAGAGAGAGAAGAGGGAAGATTATCGATAAAGAAAGAGAGAGAGAACAAGGAGGTGAACCTCTGGCCGGGGTTTTAGAAAGGGGACTGTCGAAAAGAAAACGGAGGGACGTGATGGCTATGATGAAGATAAATTACAAACAAAGTTAGTTGAGAGGGGGAAAAAAAGGACAAGAACGAACAGTGAGAATATCGTGGGCCCACAGACGAAGCGCTTATGAAGATGGATGGTGGACGGAGGTAGTTTCAAGCGTGAACAAGCAGGAGGGAAAGAAGTACAGTCAGCTCAAGAAGGAGTTATCGAGATGGACAGGAGGAAGGAAGGAAGGAACATAGGTGGTAGGGAGGGTTGTGTGAGGAATGCCAGATGAGCGTTCTCAGGGAGGGGTAAGAAGGGGGGTCCTGATGTACGTAGGAGTGAGGGAGGTCAGTAGAGGGAAGGTGAGTGAGAAGAGCTCGGTGATGGAGAAACTTGCTGAAGAACTTGCTAACGGAACGCGAAGGAGATAATAAGACGTCACGAAGTATTAGACTTAGAACATCTGTACGACAAGGATGGGAGAACATGGGAGCAGGAGGAGAACAGGAGACCTGTTCATGTTGAAGAAGTTATCTGCTGGAATACAGTAATAGTAGCCATTATTGTGTGGATGAAGAGAGGCCAGTAAAGCAGAAGGCTCCTCCCCACCCACCACTATAGATGGAGACAGGATAGTAAAACAGAAGGCTCCTCCCCACCCACCACTATAGATGGAGACAGGATAGTAAAGTAGAAGGCTTCTCGCCTCCCATTGTCGTAGACAGAGGCAGGCTAGTAGAGTCAAAGACCAATTTAGGTTCAAGAAAGGTCGTGGGGCGAATTGAATAACATTGAAGAAGTTGGTGTGCTAAAGAAGAGTCTAAGAGTTTGCCGGACAATAAGTTGTCTGTATTTGGGAACTATGAGAAGGCTGAGGTGCATGAAAGTGAGGGAACGTAAGAAAGGTATTGTTGATGACGCAGTTGATGGCTGGTGAGACAGAAGACTGATCAATGGGCCACACGCAGAAATTTACGACTGGTTAGGACGGGGGAGTAAGGGTGGGGTGTCTACTGTCCCCTCTGTCCTTAACTCGGAATGTGCAACGTTAACGATATGAAACTTTTGGACGGAGTTGAGATAGACGGGAGATAGTTTAGGATGACGGAGAGAGAGACTGACGGATGTACGGGTCACACTCGAACAGAAGAGCATACTGTACAGAAGTTGGGCTGTAGAGGGGGTATGGACAGACTACATGATACGTGAAGGTAGTGTGTGTGTGTGTGTGTGTGTGGAAATGGAACGGGGGAAAAACAGAGGTAATGTCTGTTTCAAGATGGGAAGGGAAGTACTCAAAGGTCCTTACCACAGTTACGTTGGAGAACCTGAAACAGAGGAGTGAATTCCTGTTTAGGTTTTGGTCTGTCGACATTTAAAGTGGAGTGTAAAAGTGCGCGACGTGGCGTGGTGGAGTGTGTGCGGGGGGGTCCGATCTGGACCTGAAACGTGGTCCTCCAAGAACACCCAACCATTGATTTCAGCTGGCTGGAAGCTCTTGAAACGTAAGGGGGGGAGGTGTGAACTGGGAGGGTAAATAAATGATATATGAAGAAAATGTTGGGAGGGAAGTTAGTTACATACACATACACGAGAGAGAGAGAGAGAGAGAGAGAGAGAGAGAGAGAGAGAGAGAGAGAGAGAGAGAGAGAGGACCATACACCAGCCATGCGTATTTTGAAAGAAGTGATAGAAGATGGGATCTTGGACGCAATGAGAAAGAGGATCAGAGTCTGATGGGAAGAGGATTCAATGTGACCCCCACAGTGGCAATCGTACCCTGATGGTGATTCCGATCTTGTGTTTACACTGATTTACATACGGTTATCTCAGACACAAAGACAGAAAACGGGAAGGTGGAGCCCGACCATTCAAATCGAAATCTCTCGCACGTCTGTTGATATTCATCTGAATAATGTTATTATATGTATGTGTTTCTGTGTATGATTTATATATATATATATATATATATATATATATATATATATATATATATATATATATATATATGTATATGGAAGGATTACTATAGCATGATGTAGATGAACATGGTGAACGCCGAAGATTTTGAACACGTAATTTCTTCTGTTATTTTTCAGTGTCTTTTTCACTGTTACCTTCGGTGGTCGAGGCTGTTCGATTCACTGCTTGTCACTGTTCCCTTCAGCCCCTTTATCACTGCTTCACCGTTGGTACCTACGATTATCACCTTTATAGTTTACCACTATTTTGCCTTCCAGTCCCAGCATACAGACGCAAGGCAAACTGAGCCTTAGAGCCTTATCACTCTCCTCCCTCACCTCGTAGTAATACTTTTGACTCACAACTTATTAACCCTCGAGACTGTACCGCTAGTGAGCGCCTCCCACTGTCGCCCACCCCAGGTCAAAAGCCAGCTAACCTCGTCCTTATGCGCTATAACCCGATCTAGCGACAGTCCTTTGGCAACCCTGAGTTGAACAAGCCGCGTCTAGCGTAAAATGTCTTCTCGTCTCCGCTAATTTTAGCGCCATTGTACGTTCTATCGTTGTTTTTTTTCGTATTTTTTGGGTCTATTTTCTCCATTGTTTTTAATTCTTTAGTTTCCTGCCAATACAGGACGTGCGTAGAGGTGAGATGGCGGTGTACGAAGCTGGAAAACCACCTTTCTAGCTTTCGAATATGAACCCTTGTACAGACTCTAGCTGATGGCAACGCTGACGTACGTTCTTTTAGGTTTTAGGTTTATGCAGGAAATGGATTGGTCTTAAAGGGCTAATAGAACGACATCCCACAGAAGTAAACAAACGAGTAGCGAGAGAGAGAGAGAGTAACACGATAACAGACGTTACACCAACGTAAGACAAGGAATCTTTTAGGTTAAATGAACATTCGTGAAACGAATACCCTAAAGGAATCGCGCCAGCCACAGAAAACGTATATTCTGTTGTTGTGGAGGATCTTAAGGCCACCATGAAATTCAGGAAAGGTTGATAAACGACTTAACTGCCTTGCTCATACACATGTTCTTGCCCTCTCAACTACCGTCTTACCTAATTGCCTATGAGCTTACCCTAAATATATACCCCACTCTCCTCTCCTTACCCTTCTGTTTACCTTTTTTTTTTTTACCCATTTACAGTCACGCATTTGCCTACTGAGCTGTTTACCCACAATCTACTTACCCATCTACCGATCTATTTACCTATCTTCCTCACTCATTTGACTTCATGTAACCTTCATCTTACCTAAATACCCATTTGCCCTTATATACCCTCCTTACCTACGTACCCATTTCCCTTAATGCACCCTCCTTCTTACCTATGTATATCCATTTGCCCTAACCTCACCACCGACTCACGCACCCAGTTACCTTCCTACCTTCTTGCAAGTCAACCAACTTACCTACCGACCCATTTACCTACCAGCCCCTCACGTTGCTAAGAACCTACCTATATCTTAGATACTATCTTATATACTTATGCTCCCCTATATCTGTTTACCTGGTCAGTATCCAACCCCCTTCCATACTTACCCTACATCATTTACCCATTTACCTACCTTGACACTCATCGGCTTACCTAGCTCCTCTTCCGTACATGGGTAGCGAGTTACCTCGCAACCTACATGGGGATGGAGTTACCTCCCTACCTACATGGGTAGGGAGTTACCTACCTACCTACATGGTTAGGGAGTTACCTCGCTACCTACATGGGTAGGGAGTTACTTCGCTACCTACATGGGTAGGGAGTTACCTACCTACCTACATGGGTAGGGATTTACCTACCTACCTACATGGGTAGGGATTTACCTACCTACCTACATGGGTAGGGAGTTACCTACCTACCTACATGGGTAGGGAGTTACCTACCTACCTACATGGGTAGCTAGTTACCTACCTACCTACATGGTTAGGGAGTTACTTACCTACCTACATGGGTAGGGAGTTACTTCGCTACCTACATGGGTAGGGAGTTACCTACCTACCTACATGGGTAGGGAGTTACCTACCTACCTACATGGGTAGCGAGTTACCTACCTACCTACATGGTTAGGGAGTTACTTACCTACCTACATGGGTAGGGAGTTACCTACCTACCTACATGGGTAGGGAGTAAGGCTCAGTTGATGACCATCAACAATAGGGGGGGGGGCTTAGTTCCCCTCTCCCCCCTATTGAAGACCCGTGTTTACCCTGGCTGGCTGAGGGAGCCCCCCTCTCTCTCTCTCTCTCTCTCTCTCTCTCTCTCTCTCTCTCTCTCTCTCTCTCTCTCTCTCTCTCTCTCTCCACACACACATACCTCCAAATCGTAAGTCGGTAAGTTGGTACCCCACAAGCACGTAAGACCGGTAAGTACCATTCAAGTATGTAAGTAGGTAGGTACTTACCAGAGGGGAGAGGGGAGGGGAACAGCAATTCTTTGGAGAGGGGGGGAGGGGGAGGAGAAGCATCAGTTCTTTGGAGAGGGGGAGGGGGAGGAGCGGCAGTGCCTTGGAGAGGAGGAGGAGGAGGGAGGGGGGGAGGGGATGGAGGATACGAGACCACGAGAGGGCTTTGGGGGGGAGGGGGAGGGGATACGAACCACGACAGTGCCGTATGGGAGGAGGATGGAGGATTCGAACCACGACAGTGCCTTAGGGGGGGAGGGGGAGGGGGAGGGATTTTGAACCACGACAGTGCCTTATGGGAGGAGGATGGAGGATTCGAACCACGACAGTGCCTTAGGGGGGAAGGGGAAGGAGGATTCGAACCACGACAGTGCCTTAGGGGGGGAGGGGGAGGGAGGTTACGAACCCCGACAGTGCAGTGCCAGTAAGCCTGGTATCTGATACGACCTCCCCTCCCCCCCCCCCCCCCCCCACATTCTTGGCACTATTGCCTCGTAAACATCAAGCGCAAAATTTCGCCATTTCGAGTGGCCATTTCTTTCCCCGTATTTTATTTGTCCCGAAAACTGCGGGAGGCGGCCAGGTCTTCACGCGCCGCCGTCTTCTCGTTTTCTTTTTTTTATATATATATATATGTACTTGACGTTTTCTTTGAGGGGAGACACACACACACACACACACACACACACACACACACACACACACACACACACACACACACACAAGATAAGAAAGAAGGAAAAACAGAGAAATTTTGAAACGATTGTTAAGTACAAGGGACGAGGTAATGCGAAAGATTACCTTACATTCATCAAGAGGTAATTGGTAGTTAAGGAACAGCTGATCAGGTCAAAGGATGATGAGGGAACAGGTGTACAGGATGAGGTCAAGAGACGTGAGGAGATGAAGGGCAAGTTAGTGGAGTATGGGAAGAAGACATGAAGAAAACAGGAGAAGGGTTAGAAAACGTGAGAAGGGTTGACCCATGTCAGGTTCTTGGTGCCGAAGGCGTGTGTGTGTGTGTGTGTGTGTGTGTGTGTGTGTCTAAAGAAACACTGGAGAAGGTACTTGAAATGCTCTTCATGACGTCGCTAGAGGGAGAGAAAGTGTCCAGGGAATGGAACGCAACATCTATCACCTCCTGAAGTACATCTTTGAGCGCGGTCTGTAAGGTGCTAGACAAGATCATCGGAAAGAAAATGGAATGGTACATGCAAAGGAGAAACTGTAGAAGCTGGAGAGGAGGAACTGTAGAAGCTGGAGTGGAGAGACTTTTGAAACTGGAGAGGAGAAACTGTAGAAGCTACAGAGGAGAAACTGTTGAAGCTGGAGAGGAGAAACTGTAGAAGCTGGAGAAGAGAAACGTTGAAGCTGCAGAGGAGAAACTGTAGAAGCTGGAGAAGAGAAACTGTAGAAGCTGGAGAAGAGAAACTGTTGAAGCTGGAGAGGAGAAACTGTTGAAGCTGGAGACTTATACAGATGTAAGGACGGGCGGCCGTGGCTACCTAAACCATCTTGACTTGTGTGAGACAGTGGACGATATTCCTTGCAAGGGAGGAAGGAGGGTGGATTGCTGGTGGTGGATGTATATCTGGACTTTGGCAAAGAATTTGATCCTGAAGCTCAAAAGGAGGCTCATAAAGACACAAGATTATTAGGCAGGTATGAGGCGTAGACTTCTTTAATGGGTGTAAGATTATCTCAGTGGACGGAAGATGCATGGAACGGGACGAAAGGATGCGTGGGACGGGACGGAAGGGGTGCGTGGGACGGGACGGAAGGGGTGCGTGGGACGGGACGGAAGGGGATGCGTGTCAGGTGGAACATTCTCAAAATGGGTTTGGGGACGATCAGCGGCGTACCGAAGGAGTCTGTTCTGGGACCGCTGATCATCTTGATCCATGTACACGACTCGCCAAGACGGATCAGCCTCGCCCTTTGATGTCACGAAGGATAAAAGAAGTGAGGATGAAAAGAAGGAAGGATGAAAGAAGTCAGGTTGAAAGAAGGGAGGAATATTGCTTCAACTCACAAGGGGGATTTGAAGCAACTGTGAAAATATATATTAGTCGGAAATGCGTTGCAGGAACCTTGTGCACCAGCCAACCCGTCGAGAGAATGTAGGAGGTTAGCGTAGGAGATAATCTCTCTACTGGTAGATAAGGATTAGGGTAGATAAGGGTCATGGTAGATAAGGATTAGGGTAGATAAGGGTCATGGTAGATAAGGATTAGGGTAGATAAGGGTCATGGTAGATAAGGATTAGGGTAGGTAAGTGTCATGGTAGATAAGGATTAGGGTAGATAAGGGTCATGGTAGATAAGGATTAGGGTAGATAAGGGTCATGGTAGATAAGGATTGGGACAGAACCAACATAAGCTTCAGAGGGTTTGGTAACCGCACTTATGGAAACAGAAAGAGCTGATCGAGAAGGTCTAGAAGAGCAGGATAAACATGGCACCAGAAATGAGTTACAGTGAGAGGGAAGAGGCCTGGGGAGGAGAAAAGTAAGGAGTGACTTGATCACACACACACACTGAAGCCAGTGTGAGGATATCTGCAAATATAGAACACCCAGTGACCATCATACGAAACATAGCAAAGAAAAAAAATACTTATTTTAAAAGGGTATGAAGAAATCCTTTTAAGAATTATATTAGTTAAGGATTGAAGGAATAGATAGGAGTTATGATAGCGTGACTGTAGTTGTATGTTGAGAAAGAAGGATCGATAGATAGGGGAGAGAGCCCTGTCGATAGATAGGGGAGGGGGCCCTGTAAACGCCCCCCCCCCCCCCAGTAGAGTGTAAATACATCATGACATAGACATGAAGAGATGGATATACTTAGGTAATATTTGTAATGATGATAAACAAAAGAAACAGCACTTGTGTGTCACACAGGCGTCATAACAAACATCGAGACTCTTGTTTATTTGGTCGTTTGGTCAAGGTAAACAGTCCCACGTTTTCTCTCCTATCGCTCTGCCACCCTTTTCACGTTTTCTGTCATGTCATGGCTACGTGACTTGACGTTTTCTGTCATGTCATAGCTACATGACTTGACGTTTTTTGTCATGTCATAGCTACATAACTTTACGTTTTCTGTCATGTCATACCTACATGACTACGTTTTCTGTTATAGCTACATAACTTTCCGTTTTCTATCACGTCGGTCTGTCAGCTTTTGTGTTTTCTACGTTAACGTTGTGCAAATCCACATTTTCTACGTTGACATTTTTTAAGCTTTACGTTTTCTAACTCGTCATTTTGCAGGTCTTTACGTTTTCTCTCATGCCGTCCATCAAAACCTTACGTTTTCTTTTCCGTCAGTATTCTCAATCCTTCACGTATTCTAATTTTCCATTCAGCACACCTTCACATTTTCTAATTTCCATTCAGCACACCTTCACGTTTTCTAATTTCCATTCAGCACCTTCACGTTTTCAGATTTCCATTCAGCACACCTTCACGTTTTCTACGTTACTATTAGGGCAGACTCTTACATTTTCTTATCATGCAGGGTTTGAAGATGTCGCCGTCTCTGTCTTGTTATTGTGTAGAAATTTTTTTACAGTTCCTGCCGAAAAAATATAAACCATAAATATCAATTATTTAATATTATTGTATACAAGTTATTTTCGTCTTTTATGATTTTTTTTCTGCAAATATATACATTTTCTGTCGCGTTGCACGTGATACGTTTTCTGTGCTGTTCTTTGAAGAATCTCGCCGTTTTTTATCACGTCGGTTGGCGAAATTCTTTGTTCTCTTTTGTTCTAGAGAACTTCATGTTCTCTCCCAGTTTAATGAGCTCATGTGTTCTATAATGTTCTTGAGTTATGTTAATCGCAGTGTTGTTATTGTCTGTTCACTCCTAAACCGTTTTCCTTTCGCAACAGCCCGTTACTTCTGTTGAGAGTCTGTTGCTCATCTGTTTCGCGTCCACCTTTGCGGAACAGCAGTACCCGTTGTCACTGTCTGCTCTCTGTGTCGCGTCTCGTCTCTGGCCAGCTGTTCCTATTTGAAGCCACGCTCAAGCTTTTCCAAGCTTTCTGCCCAGCTTAGTACCGTCGTAAGCCTTAGCGGTATGTACCACTGTGCGCCATGGCGCTCCACATGTAGCCCTCCGTACCAGACATCTTTTTTGTTTATCTTTCTAGTCACTGTCAAGGAGATACTTGAAGCATTACATGGGATGTGTTCTACCTTGAGTACAGGGGTATGGCCCTTGGGGACAATAGCACGACCCTTGAGCACGACGGTATACGGCCCTTGAGCACGATGGTACGACACTTGAGCACGATGGTATACGACTCTTGAGCACGATGGTACGACACTTGAGCACGACGGTACGACACTTAAGCACGACGGTACGACACTTGAACACGACGGTACGACCCTTGAACACGACGGTACGACCCTTGAGCACGACGGTACGACCCTTGAGCACGACGGTACGACCCTTGAGCACGACGGTACGACCCTTGAGCACGACGGTACGACCCTTGAGCACGACGGTACGACCCTTGAGCACGACGGGATGTCATAACGTTTTGATCTTTGACCGTGGCAGTGTGGAGGTTGACATACACCGTGTCGAGCAGTGTGGGTGTCGAGCAGTGCGGGGTGTCGAGCAGTGGGTGGGGGTGGGGCGCGTGCCTTGGCCAAGCAGGAGGTTCATCATGAAGGTCGAGTGTAAACAAACAGGGCTGGAGCCTCGCCCTCTGGGGTCCTCTGTGATCCACCTCACCTCACCAGCAGCAGCAACTCTCTCTCTCTCTCTCTCTCTCTCTCTCTCTCTCTCTCTCTCTCTCTCTCTCTCTCTCTCTCTCTCTCTCTCTCTCAACACTTGTGTCCCATTCAGTAACTCCTACTCGCTTTGCCCCCCGTCTCTCAGCGCAGCTGTCCCATTGTATCCCAGACGCTGCTGCTTCTTGTATGAGACTCAGTGAAGGGTGTGTGTGTGTGTGTGTGTGTGTGTGTGTCCCAGACACGTATTCGTCCTCACCTAAAAGCCTCATGAGAAATATGCTGAGAAATACCTGTGGGTGATCTCTCCCCCTCACCCCCCTCCCCCCCTCCCTCCCACACCCACACCTCCCTCATGGTAATTATTATTGATGCTGTCGTCCCGCCTCATTACCAAATGCCTCATCTTTCTTTCTTTGGAGTATACTGAACTGGCGGCTTTCATCGTGCTCGCCTGCCTTTCCAGTATTCGTGATGCTGACCTATTCTTTCAGTATACTTGAATAAGTTCTTTCAGTATACTTGCCAAACGTCTTTCAGTATACTTAGGTAAGTTCTTTCAGTATACTTGCCTAGGGTGTTTCAGTATACTTGAATACGTTCTTTCAGTATACTTGCCTAACGTCTTTCAGTATGCTTAGGTTGGTTCTTTCAGTATACTTGCCTAGGGTCTTTCAGTATACTTAGGTAAGTTCTTTCAGTATATCCAAGTTTTTTTTTCAGTATATTTGCCAAAGTTCTCTCTGTACACTTCAGCATAACTCAGTATACTTTTCTGAATTCATCATTCAGTATACCTGACACAATCAGGACAGGTTAAGAGCCAGGGTATCATACCCAAGGGTCGTACCGTCGTGCTCAAGGGTCGTACCGTCGTGCTCAAGGGTCGTACCGTCGTGCTCAAGGGTCGTACCGTCGTGCTCAAGGGTCGCACCATCGTGCTCAAGGGTCGTACCGTCGTGTTCAAGGGCCGTACCGTCGTGCTCAAGGATCGTACCGTCATGCCCAAGGGTCGTACCGTCGTGTTCAAGGGCCGTACCGTCGTGCTCAAGGGTCGTACCGTCGTGCTCAAGGGTCGTACCGTCGTGCTCAAGGGTCGTACCGTCATGGGCAGTTAGGAAAGTCTTCCAAACTGTTTTCCTATGTCATCAGAACTGTGCCGTGAAGTGGGTGATGATGGAATGGTGATGTTGAAAGAGAATTAAGATCCACTTCTTTCAGAGTGTGTGGGGGAAAGATCCACTGCTTTTAGAGTGTGTGGGGGAAAGATCCACTGCTTTCAGTGTGTGTGGGGGAAAGATCCACTGCTTTCAGAGTGTTTGGGGGAAAGATCCACTGCTTTCAGAGTGTGGGGGGAAAGATCCACTGCTTTCAGTGTGTGTGGGGGGAAAGATCCACTACTTTCAGTGTGTGTGGGGGAAAAAGATCCACTGCTTTCAGAGTGTGTGGGGGAAAGATCCACTGCTTTCAGTGTGTGTGGGGGAAAGATCCACTGCTTTCAGAGTGTTTGGGGGAAAGATCCACTGCTTTCAGAGTGTGGGGGGGAAAGATCCACTGCTTTTAGAGTGTGTGGGGGAAAGATCCACTGCTTTCAGTGTGTGTGTGGGGGGAAAGATCCACTACTTTCAGTGTGTGTGGGGGAAAAAGATCCACTGCTTTCAGAGTGTGTGGGGGAAAGATCCACTCCTTTCAGAGTGTGTGTGGGGGAAAGATCCACTGCTTTCAGTGTGTGTGGGGGGGGGAAAGATCCACTGCTTTCAGAGTGTGTGTGGGGGAAAGATCCACTGCTTTCAGAGTGTGTGTGGGGGAAAGATCCACTGCTTTCAGAGTGTGTGTGGGGGAAAGATCCACTGCTTTCAGAGTGTGTGTGGGGGAAAGATCCACTGCTTTCAGAGTGTGTGTGGGAGAAAGATCCACTGCTTTCAGAGTGTGTGTGGGGGAAAGATCCACTGCTTTCAGAGTGTGTGTGGGGGAAAGATCCACTGCTTTCAGAGTGTGTGTGGGGGAAAGATCCACTGCTTTCAGAGTGTGTGTGGGGGAAAGATCCACTGCTTTCAGAGTGTGTGTGGGGGAAAGATCCACTGCTTTCAGTGTGTGTGGGGGGGAAAGATCCACTGCTTTCAGTGTGTGTGTGTGGGGGGGGGGGAAAGACATATAAAACCCCCCGCGCGCGTGGTGTAGTTGCGCCACAGAAATTAGAAAAATGCTCAAGACCACGTCAGAAAAACACAGTGGTGGATTGTTGTGGGTTAAAAGGTAAACTGAAATTGATGTGGACCAGCGCTGGGGGGGGGGGGGGGGGTTATACAGGCCAGGTGGATGAGGATACGTCTCTATGCATCTAGAAAATAGAAGAGGGGGGATCCCAACCTGTGTTTCCATAATCCACTCAGACTAACAAGCCAAACGACAATCTATATTTATTTACCTCGTGGCAAACGAGTGGAGAAGGTGTGATTGGTCCTCTTCCGTTGAAAACTGGAGGTTTTACGTTGTAAATAGGCGTTTTACGTTGTAAATAGGCGTTTTACATTGTAAATAGGCATTTTACGTTGTAAATAGGCGTTTTACATTGTAAATAGGCGTTTTACGTTGTAAATAGGCGTTTTACGTTGTAAATAGGCGTTTTACATTGTAAATAGGCGTTTTACGTTGTAAATAGGCGTTTTACATTGTAAATAGGCGTTTTACATTGTAAATAGGCGTTTTACGTTGTAAATAGGCGTTTTACGTTGTAAATAGGCGTTTTACATTGTAAATAGGCGTTTTACGTTGTAAATAGGCGTTTTACATTGTAAATAGGCGTTTTACATTGTAAATAGGCGTTTTACGTTGTAAATAGGCGTTTTACGTTTACACTGAAATACGAAATACGGTTTAACTTGTTGATTTCCCACGGAAAATGTAAACAATGAGTATTGGAATGATGGCCACTGTGGCGTTGTGGAAACTGAGTGACGCGTGTGTGTGTGTGTGTGTGTGTGTGTGTGTGGAAACACTGGTATGATGGTTTGCGACGCTGCATCTTTACGTCAGTCAGCGTACGTCCGTCGTAGGGGTCGGATGTCGGAGCGATGGTCGTATTATATTGTTCTATGTTACACTTAACACTAGAAAAGGTATTTCACATTTATTGATTATTGATGTATCCCAGTGCAAGCATTTAATGCTCTTATTGGTAATGTAATCCCGTTATATTATTTTTGTTATAATAATTACCATTTCGATTTTAATGTAATCCCGTTGTATTATGTATTTGTTAATAATTCCCATTTGGATTTTAATGTAGTCCCGTTCTATTATTTTTTTTTAACAATTCCCCTTTGGATTTTAATGTAGTCCCGTTGTATTATTTTCTTATTATTGTAATAATTGCCATTTAGAATTACTGTGAATAAGTGTTGTCATTCAGATTAAAGAAAGGAATTGCTCTTTTCTTTCATATTTTGCTGATGATGATGAGAGAATGGATCTTGTTTGAGTTCTCTTGTGCATTGTGGCATGACCTACACCCGAGCATCATCTGGGTGGGTGGGTGTCATTCCACCTTGTCTGGGCTGGGTGGGTGGGTGGGTGTGGGCGGGACTGATGGTGCCATTCCACCTCGTTTGGGCTGGGCGGGTGGGTGTGGGGTTTGGGTGTGGGGGGGGCTGATGAGTTGTGGGACCTTGAGACGTTACATCACACGTCATGTTTCCACATTTCGGGTCAGTTGAAAGTGATTCTTTGAAGCCATTGGGTAAACTAGGCATTCCAGGACCTTACGAGGAGGAAGAAGAAGAGGAGGAAGAGGAGGAGGAGGAGGAGGAGGAGGAGGAGGAGGAGATGGAGGAGCACTTCTTGGCAATATGTATGAGACCAAGTCGACCTTACGAGGAGGAGGAGGAAGGAGAAGAGGAGGAGGAGGAAGAGATGGAGGAGCACTTCTTGGCAATATGTATGAGACCAAGTCGTGTGGCTAGAAGGCTGAGTGTGGCGCTCACTCGTACCCAAGTATGTTAAGACTGTGTGGGAGCTGGGCAGGGCAGGGCAGGGCTGGGAGGTCTTTGGCAAGAGGGAGCGCTGAAAACGTACGTCGAGGTACGTGCATTGAAGGAGGCCAGGGGGAGGGGGGGATAAGCGCAGACCATCATGGTGAGTGCTGGCAACACGGTACAGATTCCAAAGACCATACCACCGCGCGGACCACTGGATAGTTGGTGGGGGATGGTTTTTTCGCTTCGATTTTCAATTCTTTATGTCTTTGATAGACGCGCGGGGGGGAGGGGGGTCCTAGTGGTGTCAAATAGGGACTTATGTCTACATGACTTTTCCCTGAACTAATTTCTAAACTATACTGTCTTTTTTCCCCTTTTTTTCCCCTCTCACAAACGACCTCGAGATGACCCAGTGGTCTGTTACGGTCTGTATTCATATGTAGGAATGACGTAGAGGGCATGTTAAGTGCCTAGCAACAGAGGGGAAGCTGAGAACAACATATCCCCCCCCCCTCCCCACCTAGTGTTCAACTGACAAGCAAATTATCATAAATTACCGAAGTTTGGCCCCGTGTCACACCCGCCGAGACACAGCAGGACGAATGAGGACAACGCTAGTTAAGCGTGACCCAGAGACAATGGAGGAATTAGAAGCTTAGAGTGAGGGGAAACAATGGTCAATTAGAGGAAAACTGCCAATTATAGGAAAACTGCCAATTAGAGGAAAACTGCCAATTAGAGGAAAACTGCCAATTAGAGGAAAACTGCCAGTTAGAGGAAAACTGCCAGTTAGAGGAAAACCGCCAGTTAGAGGAAAACTGCCACTTAGAGGAAAACTGCCAATTAGAGGAAAACTGCCAATTAGAGGAAAACTGCCAATTAGAGGAAAACTGCCAATTAGAGGAAAACTGCCAATTAGAGGAAAACTGCCAATTAGAGGAAAACTGCCACTTAGAGGAAAACTGCCAATTAGAGGAAAACTGCCAATTAGAGGAAAACTGCCAATTAGAGGAAAACAGTGTCAATTAAAAAAATTGGGGGTGGAAAGGTTTTGTATATCTTGTTTCCCTTGTGTGTGTGTGTGTGTGTGTATGTGTTTGTGTGTGTGTGTGTGTGTATGTGTGTGTGTGTGTGTGTGTGTGTGTGTATGTGTGTGTGTATGTGTGTATGTGTGTGTGTGTGGTGTGTGTGTGTGTGGTGTGTGTGTGTGTGAGAGAGAGAGAGAGAGAGAGAGAGAGAGGTTGGCCCATCGAGCGATGACTGTGAGCGATGGGATCACACAGCGAAGGTCGGAAGGACGGAAAGACAAGGACCATTAGTGATGAGGGGGGGGGGGGGGGGGGGCAGGGAGTGGGAGCAACACGCGCATCCTTAGAAAACGTAGGGATGCGCTGGTAGGCTGGGTGAGGTGAGGGAGTATAGAAAACGCGGTCAACGAAGGCAGGTTAGGTTAGCTTAACCTTGAGTGATATAGAAAACGTAACCCTGGGAGCCTTGTTTTAGCCTAGCTCGGTTACTAGTCCTAGCCTGGGACAGGGCCCTTGTTAAGCTTAGCCTAGCCTGGGTCCTTGTTTTAACCTAGCCCGGGCCCTTATTTTACCCTAGCTCGGGCCCTTATCTTAGCCTAGCCCGGGCCCTTATCTTAGCCTAGCTCGGGCCTTTGTTTTAGCCTAGCCCGGATCCTTATTTTACTCTAGCCCGGGTCCTTGTCTTAACCTAGCGCGGGTCCTTGTCTTAACCTAGCCCGGGGCCCTTGTCTTAACCTAGCTCGGGCCCTTATCTTAACCTAGCTCGGGCCCTTATCTTAACCTAGCCCGGGTCCTTGTCTTAACCTAGCTCGGGCCCTTTTCTTAACCTAGCCCGGGCCTTTGTCTTAACCTAGCCCGGGTCCTTGTCTTGAATCAATGAAAACATTAGCTCTTTTTTTTTTTTTTAATCTTTACAATGTATTACTGTCTCTGGGCTTTTAATATCCAGGAGAGAGAGAGAGAGAGAGAGAGAGAGAGAGAGAGAGAGAGAGAGAGGACTGGAACTGGACATTTGGATCGCCAAAGAGCTGGAATATCGGACTCAAGCGAGCGAGATGAAGTTGACGGGAGGAAAAAAGAAAAAAATATAAATATTCTCAGCAACTTGCGGCAATGTCCAGGGAAGAGTGAGGGGTAGGTTGTATTGTTTACCTAACCAGCACAGTTCCTCACTTTAGGAATTACATAGAGTTGGATGACGCCCTCCCCTCGGGCACAGGGAAGGAGGGGGGGGGGAAGGGACGCTGTTGGCGAAGAAGGAGAAGAAGAAGAAGAAGAAGAAGAAGGAGGAGGAGGAGGAGATGTTGGCGAACTTGGGAGAAAAGTTTTGAGATTAAGGAAATGAGGGAGGCTCAGTCGACCAGCAGAGGGGGGGGGGGGGGGGGGGTGAGGTGGACTGGACGTGGGGAAAAAAGGGAAAATCAATGAGCGGTGCCCAGGGGGAAAACGCCCTTTTTTTTTGGCGGGAATGAAGCGATGAATGGAAACTTTCCCTGGCGGGGGGGGCGGGGGGGAGGGGGGAGGAATTTACTGTTGAAGCCAATGAATGGAAACTTTTCCTTGGTGGTGGGGGGGAGGGGAGAGGGGGGGTAAAAATTTAGTGTTGAAAAAGCCAGAAAAATGCGTTTATTGAAAAAGAAAAAAATAAATTGGAGTGATAGATAGTAATTACTGAATAGACAGCCAGGAGAGAGAGAGAGAGAGACGGGGGGGGGTAGGGGAGGGGAGGAGGGGGTAGGGGAAGGACCTGCATCACTCTATCTGGAAAGGCCCAGGGTACAGACCACCCTAGCCCCCCCCCCCCCCCCCGCCCGCTCCCCAACTCCCCTCCATGCCCCTTCCCCCAGCCCCCACCTCCATTTCCACCTCTCATTAAAAAAAAAGGGGGGAAGGTTTGGTTAGCTAAATCGCCCGCTGTATCCAGTAATTTGAGTGGAGAGAGTGTGGAGGGTGGGTGGGTGTTGAAAAGAGATACCACGAAAGACGAATGGACGGAGAAGGTGGCAACCACAGAGAGAGAGAGAGAGAGAGAGAGAGAGAGAGAGAGAGAGAGAGAGAGAGAGAGAGAGAAGTAATTAAAAGAGGCCACGCCTGTAATTGCGTTGCCCGTCACGCATAATTAGCTACACTTCTCTCTCTCTCTCTCTCTCTCTCTCTCTCTCTCTCTCTCTCTCTCTCTCTCTCTCTCTCTCGCAGCTCCCCTTTTTCCCTTCTCTCCCCCCCCTCCACTTGTCTGAGCCCGAAGGGCCACACCATGTTGTGGAAGACGGTCGCTTGGTCGAAACCAGCGATAGCCAAAGGGGAGAGAGAGAGAGAGAGAGAGAGAGAGAGAGAGAGAGAGAGAGAGAGAGAGAGACTCTTGGTTTAGGTTTTCCACGTGTGGAGGTTAAACCAGTGGCGTATGTCCCTCCTGATTGGTCCTCATCTTACCACACCTACCATGTCTCATCTCGGTCATCTTGTGTTGTATCATCCTGCGCTCCGTTAAGTAGCAGGAGCAGTAGTAGTGAAGTGTGGACATGGACAATAACCGATACAGTGTTACATGATTTACTGCTAAGCTATGGAACTCTTGACCTTCTCCATGTTTTCCCTAGCACCTAGCACCTGACCCTTTCCCTACACCGCTAAACTTTGGAACTCTTGACCTTCTCCATGTTTTCCCTAGCGCCCAGCACCTGACCCTCTTTTTTTTTTACAGGAGAGGTTCCCCACTTGTGCCCAAATTCTTTAATAAAAAAAAAAAAAAGGTTTCTCCTCATTGTCTCACATTCTTCTTCCTCTTTTAA